>NC_081215.1:26235273-26497773 GCF_902713425.1 Acipenser ruthenus
GCATTACAATGGAAGTCTAATGGTGGAGACACACCCTATTGCATATCTATTGACTGTTTATTAATACATAAATTAACTTCAATAAATGGGTAATTGCATTGCAATTAAATACTTATTTTTGTCACTCAAAACAAAACGCTACTGAAAGATTCATACAGCCCCATTACTGAATGCCATGAATCTGCCTTTGAAAAGAATGTTACACAGTTTTCAAATGCAGTCAAAGCCTCATTGAATTATATTAAGGCTCCTTTTTGTTTTTGCATTTAGCTTATGATAGTATGCTGTGAAATGATGTGAAACAGTTTATGTAAGAAATGCAAACCATCCATTTAAAGTTTAATACATTATTGGGGAACTGTCAAGTTGTAACTGCAAATACTAGTAGGCTCAACAACATTATCTGTTGGTCAGCAAATTAAGCTAAGTGAAAAATGAGTTTAGCATTGTCATTGATTTGGGTTATTGATTGGGTGCATTTTGTGATACAGTACCTGGACCACCTTGGGTCAACACAGTCTCCTTGATATTGATCCGTTATCTTGTAAATAGACTGCACTGTCTCCGTCTGTCAATTCTTGGAATAGTTAGCTTGACGCAAGCTGTGTCCACAGAAACAAATCCAAGAGGAGCTAGATCTCTGGATGTGTTGGTTAAAATGTGGTCACAATAAAAACGAGTGTGGGGAACTCAGCCTGTGACTTTCACCAAACCAAAACAACGTTCTGCACCAGTAGCATTGGGTACAGGAATCAGTGGGCCTGGAGATTGAAAAACCATGAGGAAAAGCAGCAGACAGATGGCTGTCACTTTGCAGTAAAGGAGGAGTTGGGCACAGCACTTACAGTAGATAGATCCATGTTCTGCATACACAGACACTGGTTTATCTGCACTTTCAATATTGAGCGTCCACTTCAGGACACTGCCAGTTTTTTTCTTTGTTGTATATAGGCCCATTAATTACAATCAAGCTTTCACCATAATGTTGTATTACCCCGAGTTTAATATAGCAATTATTACTCCACATAAAACTGATGGATATTAGCTTTAGATTCCCAAAGGTGAGACTTTCGTGAGCTTTTGAAGTGGTCCCTGTTCTGGACTACAAACCAAAGCATTTCTTTGATATTGCAAGGCAGTGAAAGTAATGAGCTATAAGTGTGGCACCAGATTAAACTTCTTAAAGCAGTATGAGGAGGAGAGACCCCATCCCCATTGGGTTTGCCTTGAAACCACTTGTAATGCACAACGACTACCAATTACATCAAACAGACTAATCTGGTGTACACAAATCGATCAAGATTTCTGAACCCCACCAGCAATCATTCTTACGGAAGGGCATTTGTTATGCATTTAATGTTTGTTCTCTCCATTTACTGTCATAAATTGATCCTGCGGGCTGCAGCGTTAATACAAAAATTCCTGCATGTTAAATTAAATATCGTTAACCAAAAAACACCTGGGGATATTCAGAATGATATATGCTGCGACACGGAACTGGTATCATGTTTGTTGGACATAGTAGCAGATTTATTACTAGACTGTAATCGAGGTAACACGAGTTTATTGCATTACCAGGGACATTTTCCATGGGTCATACTGTACTCCCAGTTGCAGTTGCAATGCTGTTTTGAAGAAAATAAAAGTTTTTTGTTCAAGCTTATTTTTTTTTTGTTTACTTATTTCCTTTTTTTGTAATCAATTATATAAAAAAAAGAAATACAGAACAGTATTAATTGTAGTCTGATGAATTTATTATGTTTTTTTTTCACTTCAATGTGTTCAATTCTAAAAATGCTTCATTTAAAAATGATAGAATATAATAAGTCGATAGGGTATTATACAGCTTACAAAGCACTAATGAAAAGAACAGTGTGCTAAGCTGTGTGTGTCGTTTGCATAAATCCAATACGCAAACTGACTCATTGAAAAGCAGATTATATTATTAAAATTCAAACTACCTTGTAATTCAATCAGTATGTTTTGAGCAACAAAAGGAAAAGAAAAATAAAAGAACTAGAAAAAGCCTGGGGACTTGCAAGTACCTACAAACAGTGTATCTAAATTTATTAACAGTTAGACTAATTTATGGTGTATTTACAGAGTAGTTAAATAGTAAATGCATGTGTACTGACACATAATTACACCCTGCTCATGATGTGTTCATTTATATTAGCCTCGTCTGGGCAAGTTGTGCAAAGGAAGGTTGTGCTTATTTGGCACAGATACTTTACACACCGCAGACTGTAAATTGCACTAGATGGGTATTCAAGTCTCCTTGGACATTGTGTTGGATGCACATCATAGAACTACCCAGGAGTCCCTCTAACACTCTCCTTATCTTTCTTTCTCTGTGTGTTCAGAATATATAAAGTGCGATCATGATAACCATGTTGGATACTAGAGTCACACATGCTTTTGAGGTCTGCAATACATATTCATTAAGGGGATAACTAATCCTGAAAGCTATCTTCTCCATTGTTACTCATGTCTGTCTCGGAGAGTTACTATTTTTGTTGTACAACCTAATCTTCTTAGATTTGACCTTTCAGCAACCAGCTAGTCAATGTATCCAAGCAACATTCCAAATAAGAACATAAGAACATCAGAACAGTCTGGGAATGAGGGTGTTCTAATCCCTGTTTATTAAATTAGATTCTTTAGTAGAGACAAAAGCTTTGCTATGTGTTCCTACTAAGGGGATATCATTAATTAAATAGGACAGAATTGAATTGTCAGTTGTTTCACCCATTATTTCTACACATCATTACAATATTATTATGCATAGTTACAAGGTACTTAGCATGCAAATCTTTTTGCACGATATATTCAGGAAAGGGTTAGGGTTAGGGTTATATTGTGCAAAAAGATTTAAACATGGAGTGCATTGTGGTTATGCATAATAGCATTGTAATTATGTGTAAGTGCACATGTATTTAGTAAGTTACTACTATGTAAATACACAGTAGTTAGAGAAACAAAGTGTTAACCAAAATCCAACCCTGTTTTTGGAAATGTGTTTCATTGTCTATGTTGGACAAAGCATTATTATATTCTTTCACAGTGACAAATTCTATTATTTTTCATTTAACACTCATTAAACTTGATATTAAAACCAGTAACTAATACAGGCCTACTGTAATTGTAATACTAGGTGTTGGACTTCATGTTTACAGTTCTGAATGTCAGCTGATAAAGTCTTTATCTGTTTTCAGTGGATATGTGCTAAACATACTTTCACCCAACATTATGTTTTAGCTTCACCCAACAACTTTTATTTGTATTATAAATCAGTACTGTCATTTTTACAATCTGTAAGGCTGCATTGAGCTGACAGATAATGGAGGTTGTTGTTGATTTATATAGTTATATGTTGTTAAAAAAATGACATGTCTATCTTTACTTTAATGTAGCGCCATATTAAAACATGATTTCACCTAACATTAAAAACACTGTGTTGCATGATATTATTACATGAAAAGATCAGCATGTCACGATATCTAGTAACACTTTATATTAAGGTGCTGCTTATTAATGTTTTATAAATATAGTATATATGCTTATGTTATAGAATGTTAATAAAGGATTATAGATGGTTTGTAAGCATGCAATAGCCATAGGAGGAATTATGTTTAAACATCCCAAAGTACAATTGGTGGCTAAAAGCTGTCCTCTTTATAAAACTGTAATTCCGTCTATGGCTACACCATATATAATGCTTTATCAAAACTCTATAACACAGTTATTAAGCACCTATTATATATTTATAAAACATGTGTAAAACATTAATAAGCAGCACTATAATATAAAGTGTTACCTTACCTTTCAATGACCCTCGGGTTAAATATCATTGATCAAAGCCCTTCCAGTTCAGATTTTTCTTCCAACCATGATGCCTTTAAATATTAAAAGGACTGAGTTATTTAAGTGGCATTGGAGGATCAGAATTGCTTGCCCCTGATCACCCTCAATGCAGACATTTAAATAAAATCAATATTATTGGCAACCTACTGGAAATGGATTTTGTTAGTTTCAGTCATGTATTTGTTTTGCTTACTCCAGAGCAAGTTTGAGCTTCTGCTTTTGTGCTTGAAAAGAAAAGGTCTGTCGGTCTGGTGATCTGAGTTGCAGGATTTCAAAACCGTTTCCCCGAAGGCTCCTTTATTTTATGTGAAGTACAATCCCAGACACCTCAAAGAAAATCATTACAAAGCGCCGGTTTGCAAAATGTTCTGAACTGTTCTTGAGGAAGTCCCTTGCACAACTGAAGGTCAGGGTATGGTGCAAATGATATCAGTTATCAATAATTCCCACTAGATTAAGCGTCTTTCTTTTTAACAGACTCACACTCTCTCACACACTCTCCCACGCACACTTAGGAGCTGATAAGACACTGAAAAACTAAGGTTTATATGAGCAAACCGATGCCTTAAATATCTTCTATTATGATTTAATATATTAACTAGTATCCTGGAAGGAAGGGGACATTATTTGATGTGCATTCAAACCCCTGCACCCAATAAATACTTAAACATGATTATGTGGCCAAACGTGAATACTTCCAAATTCATGTTATGTTGTTTTCAGGTTCAGATTCCTGTTCAGTATTTCTAGTCCAATACAAAATAAGATGCCACACATGTATACGTGTATAAAACCCAAGCCAGTGAAATCCCTGGATCTGATATTCCTGGCACATACTTTTGCCAAACAATTCCATTGTCAGTATGCATGGGAGGCTCCATCTCCTTATCAGACAAAGCAGCTGTCAGATGAGTTAAAGCATGAAGAGGCACTGCTAGTTCGGGGCTGTGTCCCCATCATGACCCATCTATCAAACTCATTGGTCAATATTTCCTTCCGCTGAAGGTTTCCAAGTGTGGCTACAGAACACCCATTTCAATCTGAGCAACTATATCACAGCATTTGGAACTCACCCTTGCTATAAGAAGCAACAGTCAAGTAATCGTTTTAGCTGCTCCCTTATAAAAGTTTACCACAGTAAAAGCACAGCACAGTGTGTTAAAGCAAAGTGAAAGCAAGGTAAAGAATAACAAGGTATGTTAACGCTTATTAATAAACATGGCAAACCAGGGTAAACTATGTGTAATATAACTCTGGGGAAAGCAAAACTACAAAAAATACAATGCAAAACTACAGTGGTAAGTATTTAGAAGGGCTGCCTGGTATTAGCTGTACCTGGTAAAAGAACAAAACACTAATTAAAACTTTTCCAACAAAACAAAGTGTGGGCCCCTATATTACGCTTTTCACTTTATAACTCCTTTATAACCACTGATCATGGGTTTCACCTATGGCTTCAAGTCAGACTATATTCAGCACATATTCTTCCTGTGGTGTTTCTTTTTTCTTTTTTTTAACATACACCTGCTATGGCAGCAGTGCGCTCTAGAAAAGATTAATGTGTGTCTCATGTTTGCTGGAGAGTGCTAAATCAGAGCTATTACAGCGTTGAGAGAATGGGGTTGCAGGTGCTGGGATGAGGGACCATTAGTAATATTTATACACCTTTCTGATCTTTCAGCTAATTTACAGAGACTACAGCTATGGCCAAAAGCATCGCCTAGAATATTCGGATTTAAACACGAACACATGTAGCTGGTAAAGGAATGAGAACAGAATGAGAAGCACCACCTGTATGTCGGGTCCACTGGGATGGTGTGCCCCGTAGATATAGTGGGGAAGATTCCTTTCATTAAGCCAAGATAATCCTGTAGAAATAAATAATGGCATGGGTGTGTTTCAGTAATACAAAATGCTTGTTATCTGAGCAGATCGTATGATGACCGTAAACCACTTTTTTTTTTGTCTGCACCCCTCCAAAACACTTTACTAGGTTCTAAACGCAGCCCTGTGTATCTGTGTAAAACGTGATTGCTGAACTGCAAGTGTGTGCTAGTATGTTTGACAAGGAGATTGCAGCTCCTCAGAATGATGTGTCCTCCACCACATCCTATAAATCCGAAACAAATGCATGTTTGAGCCAGAGACATAGCAGTGTACTGGTATTAATGACATTAAATGGAAATTGTACTTCTCAATGATATATAATTTCCTTAATATAAATGTGCCCTTTTACGACTGTTCTTCGTTCTCGTGTAGATAAGACACAGGTGTTAAAGCCAAGAACGCATTACAAATCTGCAATCAAAGGAAACTTTATTGTAATATTTAATATGCCGTTTTCTATACCAAGATTTAAGTTGTATAATTCAAATAAAATCTACACTAGAGGTCAGCTGTCATATAATGTACGTATGCAGAATTCAAATAGGCTACAGCTGCATTGAAAAATTCTTGGTAGAAACATTACACTTCGCTCAAATAACAGTATATCATTTTACCAATACAACAAACGTTCCATGAGGTTACAAATGGTTAAAACTGAATAAATCTCCTTCATAACAACAAGTATAGAAAAGGCTAAAATATTTTCATAACTACAAATATTGAATTATCTAGGTTGTCTGTAAGAAATTAACTCTGGTCCTGTACACTCTCTCTCTCTCTTTGTATCGTCAGTCGCGTTCTCTTAAATTTCTGTTTCAAGATGAGTTATATACTTTCTTTAATTAAAACCCTCCTTTTCCAAGTGCAAATTAACTCCTGATAAATGATGACAATTAACACGGATTTGCTTTTAAAATTCCCACGCAAGCAAACAAAATAAATAGTTGCAAGATGCACTGCTTATTAAGATATTTACATTATTTCATAAATCAACATAATTTCAGAAATCAATTAGGATGATTATTTAATAATGAAACAGGCATAACGACAGTTTGAAAATGCCAAAATCAATGCTACATACCGATTTCTTGATTAACACTGGAGTTGTCATTTACGACCTTTTGAAAATACTGCCCTTAACATCTTAAAGTGCTGTGGAAAGGGTGTATTGTTTTATTGATTTATTTTATAAGATTTTAGCAAACTTTGTAATGCTCTGTGAATATTGGTGTTATCCAAGCTGAATTCTCATACAGAATCTCACTCCCTGGGGGCCAAGTATCAACAAATAGCTGACACATTTAAACATAAAAGCACCAACTGCTGCCAAGTAATCAGCTAATTAGAGACATGGTATTTATCAAAAGTATTTGACTCTGGGAATAATTAGCAGTAACTAAATTTACTTTAGAATTTTCTAAAGAGTTACTGAAACTAAAGTGAATTTTCACAAAAGGTAATTGAAGCCTCCATTATGGTCTTATTTATTTATTTATTTACTTACTTTTTAAAGAAAATGTAGTAGTAACCTATTTAAACTTTACTGATACACTTTAGGAAATAAGTACTTATATGTTTGATAAGTGTTTTTCTTTTCTTCCACCACTACAGAGTTTGTGTGGCACAGAAAAAAAATGCACTTAACTGACAATTAATAGGTCTGTGATCCCAAAGAATATATATTAATGATGACAAACAACTACTTTGGGAGTCAATTCACTCTGTCTATTTATACATAGGAATGTATATCTTAAATCTGAATTTAAAGGAGCTCCTATTAAATCAGAGTATGCCCACACATCTTCATCGACTTCATTTTCAATAACCAAGCACCTGAAAAGTATATTAAAAATTGCCTGGGTTTTGCTGCAGTTTACTTTGCAGATAGCTGTATAAGGTGAGTTCTGATCCAGAGGAGGTGCTGTCATTTTCATCTATTAGCACCTGCTCCAACAGCACTAAGGCCCAAATTTATAAAGGGGAAAAAACGACTGCAAAAAGCCAAGTAATGTGCGTGTTCAGTACGACCGCACGCAGCGTCAAAATAACGTCCTATTTTATAAGACTAATTTGATGAAGCAGGCACTTCCGCAATCAGCCAATTTAAATACCCCTCACCGCAATTAACGGTGGAGGATGAGCCCTCATTGTATATGAGACTTTTTCTTTAGTGCGCCTCGGAATATCGTTCCATCTTTTCTTAATCTCCTCCACCATTCTTTTAATAATGGCTACACCCCAAGAAGTAAAGGCTCTCGTTAGAACCTTGCTTTGCCACTGTGGGAGACCTTTTTAGGTGCTTCTAGGGACCTTTTTTTACATGGATTCTATATTCTCTATTTGCAGACTTTCTTTTTTGTCATGTAAGCTATGAAACATGTATTGACATTTGGAGTTTGCAAAACAATACAATATTATAAACCATAATTTACAAACTGACTTGATCAGAAGGTTTAAAAAATTAGCTCTTTGCAAAATGTTATTAAATGTTTCTTTGTCCTTGAAAACAACGTCTCCTTCTTGCTGCAGACAAGTCTCCCACATCACCTTGCCTTTTATATAGCCTACTGTCTGACTGCGGCAAATTAACGCCTGCTTTTCAGAGTTCTTAAAATAATCAAGCAAATACGAAGCCCACAATTACCGGCAGCTTTAATAAATTAGACATAATATTTAATCGACCTCATTTGCAAAATCCCCTGCCAATTTTAGCGGTTTCATTCAGAAACGCCCCAGAATTACATATGCATCAAGGGCTAAAGCACACAGAGACATTGCCCCCGCAGATCACATCTTAATTGCGTGTTTATGCCATTGCATGTGTTTTATAAATCCCATCCAAGATTTCAGAACCCTCAGCCCCCTTTTTTATGGTTGTAAAACATGCGCAGTCATTTTATAAATCTGGGCCTCAGTGTTCCTGTGGAATTTTCCCATTTACCTATCTGAGGCATATTCTACACAAACATGCATCAGTTTTTGTTTCCACTGAGGGCCGTTCACAAATGCACTTCCCTTGGTATTTACTGGTTGGAAGCATTAAGCACCATTGCTCTCTTTAATGAAGGTGACCTCCAGTTTGAGGGTAGGCTGGTGACAGCAGTCGATAACTCCAAGGGTATATTCAATTGTAAACGACCTTTCTGACACCCATTGCAGAAATTAGAAGCCAGAGCATGTTATTAGCAGCAAGTTTGGCAGTATTATTTTGTTTGTTTATTTCAAATCCCTACATATCACCCGGCTTAATTACTGATCAGTGCATTCTGAATCTCATTTAAATATCGTAATCTGTCTAGATATTGATAGCAAAACCTTTGGATTGAGCTCATTAGGGGTGTCCCATAGGTATGGAATCTAATGAGTAGCTCAGAATAACTGTTCATTTCTCAAATAGTGTCTGCTGTAGACGTTCTGGCATTCTGCGGTTCTGTATCTCTCGGGAAGAATCGAGGGAGCCTGGGTTAAACATGTGAGAGACTGCAAGGCTACAGAAAGAGCTGTGTCCAGCTGTTGACTTGGTATCTGTTTCTCGTCTTTCTTCGAAATTTAGTAGATTGGCTTTTCATATCCTTTGTCATGCTTGCCCATATAACCTGAGGGCTATCAATACATTAATATGTAGTACAATCAGATAATCAATTTACCTGATGAAACTGGGGATACGTTTGCGTAACCATTTAAAAGCTACCATTTGTAAATCAGTTTGAAAAACTTCGTCCTTATGAAATCGTATGATGGTAAATGGCTACCCTAATTTTGCAGTTTATCATGCTTTTCCCATTCCAATGCAGTGAGTTTATGATGCTTTACAACACTAAACACACTGAACACTAATTTACCATGCTAGCCTATGCTTTACCGTGCCTTCACTAGGATTTTGCTACACTTTACTGTATACTACAGTACAACTTGGTTTAGCTTTGCAGTTTAACATGTGATCCTTCACCCATCTACTGCAACTGCATGCTGGATTTTTGTTTTTCAATATGAGCGCTCATTTCCTGTTGGGAGATAGAAGATTACATACTGTAATAAAATAAATACTGTACTTTCATCCGCAACCCCGACGGTAACAAAAGCGTTCCAAGAATAACACAAACTAAATGCCTGGGACTTTGAAAATCTCCAGGTGACTTCTCTAACCCTTCAGCTAAAACGTACAGCAATAGCTTCCTGATTTATTTACTTACTTGACGGGAATAAAACCTGTGAGAGGGAACATCTTTCTTTCAGGGTTATTCTTGAGACAACAGCAAAGAGAGCAAACACATAGTAAAAACTTCAAGCAAGCGAAAGTACGAGACTAAAACACTGGCCTTGCTTCCCTCTTCGGATTGTCAGCTTTATTGAGTTTGCAAGACACTGACCTTGACTTTACTGTTTGATAGAAAAGAATGCTTGCTGAATTGAATCGATCTCTCTAGCATTTTTACAGCCCATCATCATCACTTAGAAATAATTAATACATATTAGGTAAGATCTATGGCATTATTGAATCATATTTATGTCCGTTACATGTTGGGCATCCCGCTTTACTGAAACTGTAGGAAAGGGACTCTGTCCAGGAGGGAGACCACTGGGAAAAACATGGACTTAGCATTATTCAGAACAAAGAAGAAGTATTGGAAAAGGGCTTTTGAACAAAACAAAGGGGCAGTGTGGAATTCTACTGAAGCTAATTAGAATTCGGGAATTCATTTGAAAACTCTCATTACTTCAAATTTAAGAGCACTGTCTCCCATTCATGCCAAGACTCGGTGGCATTCAATTTGCAGCGGAGGGAAGTCCTTGCTCTACCTCATTTTCCTTTCCACAACACATAACGGTTCCTCCCAACACATAGAATTCCACACAGCGTTCCTAAGCTTTGCAACAACTATCCCATCCTCCATAGCTCTCTATTTAAACATTTACTAAAGGCCTCAATTCTTAATGTTGAATGCAGTTATGGCAATATATAAAAGCCCATGCTTGTATTTTATTGATTTGGGGTTTGACAATACTAAGGGTAATGATTTAACAAACCCTTTCAGAAGTTCTGCTTTAGACAGCTGACCCCTCTTGATGAGGTTGGCAAGGAACACTGAAGTTTGCAGACTCGTCAGAAGCCAGCAACAGCAAGCAAGATCACAAACCTCCTTTGAAAGTGTTTTTTTTGTTGTTGTTGTTTTAAGAACTCGGATTAAACCTGTTCTCAACGGGAGACTTAAAATAAATAATAGAAGAGGGAAAAAAGTGGAATGCAGTTGAACAACATATCACATTTTCGTATTCTAAGGGGAGACAATCATTTGAACAGCTAATCATTCATGCCATGTTGTGTATTTATTCATGTATTGTTTGATTATTTGCCTGTTTGCCTTTTAAATAATTCTGAGTTCTGTTGCTCAAAAATTAAAGCTTAATAATATTTATTTGTTCCAAAAATCCATCTGGCATTATCTCCGCCTGTAAAAAAATCCATCTGTCCGTCTGGTCTAACAAAATTCCTGCTTCCAAAGAGACTGCGCAATGCAGTGAACTATCTACTCTGGAGGCCTCACTGAGTCCTAAAACAAATACATAGAAATACATTTGTGAGCACACCAGAAGACCACTTATACCCCAAACAACATCAGAAAATGAACACACTGGAACTGTGTAGCTGGGTTTGCAATATTAATGCTGTGTTTGAACAGCACTGTCAGTGAAACAACACATTCCTTCTGACATCAAACTGTCTGTCAGTTCACTAGAAAGCCTAGCTGCTTGAAAAATAAATTCTTTCAATCGGCCAATTATTTCACTTCTAATATACTCTGGACCTGTGATGATAGACTGAATACTGCTCAATAATTCAGAATCATCATGACTTAAGTCAAGAAAGCAGAGATCTGAAATCCCGGAATCTTCGGTTTCTGACAGCAAAAGCAAAATGATAAAGAATGGATGGTTTATTCTGTGGTCTTTCTCATTAAAGAATATATTTTAAGTCTGGATTGTTACATGTTTATCTACAAATGCAATTGAGTCAGGAACAGGGGCAGGGTGGTATTTGTCTGGATAAGCACACATTATTTATGTAAATGTTATATTGTATCTTAACAGCACAGCTGACACAATGTTACAAGTTATGCTGCAATTGACAGACGCACTATTGCAATGTATGCCATAGTGAAACGATATAGTGCCCACTCAATAATACAGAATATAGTGATCATGAATATAGTGATCATGAATATAGTGATCATAAACATAGCGATCATGAATATAGTGATCATAAACATAGTGATCATGAATATAGTGATCATGAATATAGTGATCATGAATATAGTGATCATAAACATAGTGATCATGAATATAGTGATCATGAATATAGTGATCATGAATATGGTGATCATGAATATAGTGATCATGAATATAGTGATCATGAATATGGTGATCATAAACATAGTGTTTTATACATGCATTCCTTCTACTCTGGTGGTTTGTTTCTTGTTTTTGCAACACTGGCATAATTAAAGATGGGAGTAACCACTTTGAAAAGATGGCTTGTTGCCCTTCGTTACCAAATCTGTCACCTGAAGAATGAGCAATTGGATGTATGGTTAACTGCACTGTGAATCCTTGTAAATCAACTTTAGTTAGAATGAGATCTGGATCCACATATTTCATTAACAAATTCAATTTTGGCAACACATTGCATTGATTGCAATTATTGCCAGTGTGTGTTTGGGTTTACACCACCAATATCCTGATAATATTGATGCTCTGCTATTGTAAGCTCTTTATACAGATTCTCAGCAGGGGCACCATGACTTCATTGTCACTGGACAATGAAGTGACTTCATGAAGTCATGAAGTCACTAATTTGGAACCAAATAACCCGAATATTGACTCAATTTTGTCTTCATTTTGACCCCTGAGTTTCTAAGTCCAGCTTCAGTCAAATCCCTACTAACATATACAGTAACACTTTAGAATACATTAATATGTAGTATTATGTATTATAAATATGTGGTAATTAACTGATAAGCAATTACATATTTAAGTTCAATCGAGAAACTTATGTTAAAAAAAACAGTCAATGGACATGCAATCAAGGGAAATGTAACCATATGAAAATGATGAAATAACAGCATTAACAGTACATTTACCAGGCTTTTTCATGTCTTAAATAGTTCTGTAGTAGGAAAGCTAGTCTTAATAAACATACTCTAGATGCATATAAGACAGATTGGCATGTTTAAAATCAGATAGAGAGTCAATCTTGTTGACCATCCAATAGGGAAGCATGAGAGCCATGGGTGGAGATCAGGTGACATCAGAACCTGCTTGAGCCAGAACACCCTGGATTCCAGAAAAAAACATGTATCCGTGCCACATGCTGGCAATGTAACTGAACAGTAAGGAGATGCCAGATAACAGTTTTAATTGATTCATTACATATTCGCTGCTAAAAGTACCTAACATGCTCTTTTAAGAAGCAAGTCTTTGAAGGTTTCTTTTTTTTTACTCCTGCACATCCTTTGATGTTTCCAATATCCCCCATTTGTATACCTTAAGGTGCAATACAATTTGAGATAAAAGGGATCTCATTATCAAGCGCTGGCCTAGTAAATGGTTTAAATGTGTTCAATGTTGAGAAAAAAATTATTCCGATCTGGGAAACTGTGTCCCTCAAGACTGCAATGTGGAATGTTTCCTTGCACCGAATAGAACAAACTAGAGCAGACTTTTTGTAAATCAGAAGATCATTATTATTATTTTTTATTATTATTATTTTTTCGCTACTGCATTATCCCAAAAGCCATGTGTGAACAGGATGGATTGCAGTGGTGACGTCAGACCAGAAACACAGACTCAAAACAATGAATGGCAGGTGAAACTGAGGCGCAGTGGTGCTCAGTGCTATATTAAATAATAGAAAATAAAAGATTTAAACAAACACAATACTAAAGGGGCACGTTGGCCAAACAAACAGAAACAAACAAGTATCGTGCTGGTTTTTAGCCAGCATGTATAGCAATTGTTTACTCTAGTTTTTCTCCAGTCTGAACCCTTCACCCTCAACAAAGACAGCTGCAGGCTTTTATATTCTGGCCAAGGGGTTAACTAGCTATTAATTATCTTATTACCTCTCGGCCATAGTCTGCATAGTCAGTTAAATAATCAGTAGCTGATCAGTCACGCATCCTCACGAGGTTTTAAAATCAAAATAACAAAACAATAATAAATAATGGCAGTGGCTTTCCATCCACGCCGCAAACAATAATAATACAAATATTAATAAAACAGCGCACATATATATAGGGGCGGGACACCATGCTAAACCTTTCACTGCCAGCGATGAGATTTTGGGAAGGTAAAGTACATCTCAATGTAGAGTTATCTAAGCGCAAGAAAAAAAGATTGAATTTAGTGACCCTGCAAAACTCTGCCTTGCCACCCCTTAATGTCCGTTCCAGAAATCATTCTCAATGATTAAACACTGTCAGGTTAAATGATCTACAAAGCAGGCTTGCTTTGTTTCCGGCAAATTTACATCGGATTGACAGCTGAGGCTATGTTTGCAGCACGGAGATTCAAAGGGCTTTTGTGCGCAATCATCCGTGATCCATTCCTCTTGATTTTCATAATTGAAGGGCATTGAACTACGAAGTTATTGCACAAAACCAAACGAGATTAGCATGCCATTCTGTAGTTCTGTGTAACTTTCTGAATTATTAATAGTCATTTAATCGTTTGTATACTGTATGGGCATTGTTCATGTAAAAAAAAATAGCTGAAAGAATTCCTTTTCTCTATATCCACAGTGCTTCCTTTGTGATAAAGTAGAATATGCTGAAGTCTGAGCTATGGAAACATGAAATACACAGATGCCAAAAATCTCTACTTGTGGAGTAAAACCGTGAAACTGCAGTCGACACAGACCACGGATGAACCTGAAGAATAGACCTTAATGAGCATTGAAAAGGGACTGTCTGCTCTAATGAAACACTGTATTCAAAACACTGACAACGCTTGAACATGGTTGAAAAAGCCCTGCTTTGCTTATCGCTAGCTGACAAGCATCAATCAGGGCCTGTGTGTCCCTTGTGGTTCTACTATTAAACAACGCAAACAGCTATGACACAAAGGCATGACAAGACTTTGCATTCAGGCTTGTCCACCTGGACTTCTTCTTCTTCTTCTTCTTCTTCTTCTTCTTCTTCTTCTTCTTCTTCTTCTTCTTCTTCTTCTTCTTCTTCTTGTAACACCGTTCTTGTCCTGTTGCCTGGTGTCATAAAGATGCAAATGCATAGAAAAATGGGCTGCTTTGATGTCATGTGGGTAACACTGCCAGCCCTGTGAATTCAGGTGAGGGATTTAAAGTTTCCTGAATTGTTTGCTATTCAGCAGCGCCTCCCCTTTTAGTCCTCTTATACCTGTCTACTTGTAAACCCGAAGACAAACGAAAAAGGCATGTTCTGTAACAGTTTTGTTTCGTATTGATTTATTTTTTTATGTGGTGCACTGTTTATATATAAACCACTACAAACTGTAACACACAAAAAGGTGTGTTTTATATTGCTACAGCCCACACCCCATGTGTGTTATTGCGCATAATCTAAATGCTCATTAAGGATATGGAACTGTGATTTTCCTGATTGGAATAAAATGAGATCGGAACCTTTGGTTGAGCACTTTTTAATGTCAGCAGCAATTTGGTTGCATGATTTTTCCAAGCTGAGTAGCACTTAACTGTAAATGGAAACACGTTAAGTTAACATCTTTGCTTCTGTCACACTCTAAATGATAAAACACCGAACACAATAATTGTCTTGATTTTGTATCAGTCTTCACTCTGTGTGTGTGTGTGCGTGCGCTGGTTCCTAGTTTAGTATTTCCTATCATTTCCTAACTCCAATGACCTAACTCTCTGGGTCACAGTCAGGGTGCTGACTGTAAATGAACCTTTGCTGTTTGCAAGAGGATGTCACATTTCAACTTGTGTCTTGTCAATGTGAATAGAAACTCATGGCCTGTGGCAAGGGAAACGTTTTGTATTATTATTATTATTATTATTATTATTATTATTATTATTATTATTATTATTATTATTATTATTAATAATAATATATTTGCCATACATAGCTGGTATGGTATTACTCTTGTTGTGTGTGTCTTGCAGTATGTGTGATATGCACAGGGTGTCAACAGTATGATATTCGCTTGTTTAAATGTGGTTTTATTGTAATACAGTTGAAACTGGAACAGGCACTAGAAACGTGCATGGCTTTTAAGGCTCTGCAGTTTATGTGTTTATTCAAGTGTTAAAATGTGATAGGAATGTATAGGGGGTTCTTAGCTAGCTATCAAAATCTATCAATAAGTATTATCACAAAATGTGTCACTCTTTTTTTAGTGCATTAACTGTTAAAAAATAGCTCATTTTGTGTTACTAGCTCGTATACCAGTTGTAAACATTGTAAAATAAGATGTATAACAATATAAAACCAGGTCTCATCTGCATGATATGATAGACTGGGAGTTGATAATCTTTAACTAGGGAACTGATTTTCGATTAACATATTTATCTGACCTTTTTTTAATCAGTTTAGATTACTGTATTGTAACTAACCATTAACAAAACATGAACAGCCTGTTAGTAAGCCAGTTGCAGTTAATAAATTACAAAGTGGCGTTTAAAATTAAGCATGACCTAGCAAGACTCTATCTGAAAACACATCTGTTGGGACTCAGATGCATGTGTGTATTTCTTAGGGTAGGGATTGCTTGATAAATTAGTTTGATTTTCCAATATAGTTTCATAAAATAATCCAGGTTTCTTGATGGAAATTTTAATGAGGGGTGTAAATACAGATAGAGAATTGTGCTCATCTTTTTTTTTCCTTGTGCTGTTTTTCAATCAGTGAATTCTTGCACAGCAGATTGCACATGTCGGTTTGGTTTATTAGGTGGCGCTTTCCTGGCTCCCCCGCAGGATGCAGATTCAGATTAGTAAATCAAAGCAGCTGATCGGAGGCAAAAGGATAAGGGAAATGGGAAATCACAGCCAAAAGGGCAGTCCATTACTCACCCCACACCCCAATCACCGAAAACATTTTCGTTTTTTGTGTCTGGGAGAAAAAAAAACAATATTATTTATACTTTAATAACCACTGTCGCTGCAGCCTAAACAAATCATTTATTTATTTATTTATTTATTTATGTATGTATTAATTTATTAATAACTCAGAGAGCTCAAAGAAGAGGGAGAGTGGAATTGACTCAATCAGCTCCTGTGAATGAGGTGGAGGTGACAGCCTGCAGGTAAGAAGCACAGGCTATACAGAAAGTCCAACAACACCAGCATTCATTTAATTTTAAGTCCCTATTTAAACCTGTCAGCAGCAACTGCACCAAATCCGTGTCATCTTGTGTCAGTGACGTGAATACAATTCTAAACATTACATCTCCTTACCTCACTGGTAAAGTAAATAAATACCCAACAGGGAAAATGGAAAACCAGTTGAAAAAGGTATTTCATTATCTTGATACATCTAGCGACTATAGTATTCAAACAGACAAAAATATATTATTTTCTATGAGATTTAAAAGCTGAAACACTGAGGGTGCTAAAGCACTTAAATGTGATTTAGCACCCTCTGGCACACGCTGCTCTAAAAAAAGACAAGAAAACAAAAAAACAAAAATGTTCAGTGTCAAGAGCCTTGGAGATGTACTAATATAACATGTCAGTGATGGACTGGTAGACCAGTTATCTGCTCAGATCTTTCAAGTCAAGATTAATGTTTCCAACAAGAAACCCGTGAACCAGCTAACATGAAAAGGAAAAAAAAAAGCTGATTCCACCAATTATATTCACATTTCACTCTGATCAGCTGCCGTTGCATTTTTTCACCATTGTCTGTCATTCTCCTGGGTTTTGAAATGCCGTCAGTATGCATGTGTAACCTGGAATCTGGATAAGCAAGCTTGGGTATCTCACTCCATTGTCTTCTTCAATATTCCACCGAGGAAGCAGCTGCAAGGCAGCCCTGGAGTACTTGGCTGAGACCACCGTTTCAATTTTTCAAATAATACATTGAAACTAATAGTGCACCTCTTCAGCTGCGCAGGGGGATTATTTAACGGAAGCCATAAATGTATAGCACAGTAGACCTAATGGCAGAGTGTGCTACATGGGAGAAAGAAAAGACCTGTTGGGTAGAAGGAGATTCGCACCTTTGTCATCCGTTAACTCTGTTGTTTCCACTATTTCTGGACAATCAGATCGGTAGATTCAAACTCTACCCTTATAGCAGTAGTAGGCAAATGACTGCATGTGTTCAGAAAAGTACACATTCATTGGGTGAGGTGCACACTAAGTCACAGCCTGCTCATCTCGTTGGGCGCTTGACCAGTAGTAGTCGCTGTAGGAATCGTTATTCCTCACTTACCCTGTAGGATCAAGATGGTTCCATAACAAAACACCATTCTAACTTACTCAGCAGACTATGTATATAGACCCAGGTGGAGTTACATAATGCTTCACATTTTGAATCAGTAATTAAGGACTACAGAAATGAATAGAAACTCAGCAAATACCATTGTAATTGCCCTGCTATTCCTTGTGCCTTCAACAGCTTCATCAGCACAACACTAGTGAATAACAATGCCCTACCTGAAGGCAGCCAATCATTACCAGGAGGTCATTCAGCCTTCACTGAGCCTCGTATTAGTGGCTTACTGCCATAAAGTAATTAAGGCAGCCTTGTGTACCATAGTGATAAAGATTAGTGAGGCAGTGCCAGGGGCTAAGGTTGCTTGGAGCACCTGCATCTGCAAAGGTTTGCTCAAAGACTGCAAAAAGGGTCCATGCAAACACAACTGGGCTGATTTAGAAATATATTATTGCATTTGGTAACACATTATATTAAGTGTCTCTCATCAATGTGTATTTACATAGTAGTTACTTAGCAAATACATGTGTACTTACACATAAATTAATTCTTGTTCGTGCACCTGCAGCAGACTGAAAAAAAACAGGGCAGGTTTGTGCTGCTCCACATGCGGGAAACGTTCTTCAGTCATTTAGTTCTGCACACTTCTGCTAAGTACCAAGGACTCCAGCTCCAGTTCCACATGGTTTCCACATGTGCTTGTGTGGATGTGTGGGTGTGTAGGTGCAATCACAAACAGATCCTCTTTATTTCCTGCACCCTTTGAGTGAGCTGACATTTTTCTTTGTGCTCTGGAAACAGCAAGTCAATAGTATGTCCCCAGGGTATATCAGTCAGCAGCAAAGAGAGTGTGTTTGTCTGGCAGTGTTGGAGTGTGTAGTCAATCCTTCAGAGGCATTATTGTGGGAAATAATGCGTGATCGCATTAGCTATTATCTGATTTTGCTTTAAGGTGCTCTGCCATGGAGGACTGCTGCAAATTTCCATTGTTAAACCTCTAATTACAGGACAGGGGCAAAACGGGAAATCAAGGGTAGTAATATAACAAAGGAAACAGAAAATCCAATACACTACTAACACTGAACATGTTAGCAATCTTTTTTATTTGTCAGTTCAATAGTTAATTATGCATTTTAACATACTGTACAATATCCTTCCGCAATCCAATCCTGAACCCTAACACTAATCTAAAGGTACAGGTCTTTTTTTTTTTTTTTTGCTAATCATGTACTTTCAAGAGTACCTTTGAGCCTAAACCTTTTGTGCTGTATCAAATTGCTATTTTCTAAATTCTATCATTCGAGACTAGAGTTTAAACCTTTTGGAGAATATTGTTCCAAAAGTTAAGTAGTTTCTGCATTTTAACTGGGTATCTCATTGGCGGTACAGTCAAGGAGACTATTGCTGCACATTTCTCTGTATGTTCCTGTCTTGATCGGCTAAACATAACATTAATTAATTGGTGATAACTGGTTCAGATGGTATTGCTGGTGCAATGGGGAGGGGGGGTGGAGTAGAACAAGAGGCAAACACTTTTCATGAAGTGTCTCTAATTACTGAGTATTTACATACTAGTTACTTAGTAAATACAGTGTACTTACAAATCATTACAATGTTATTATGCATAATTAATGCACTTTATATTTAAACCTTTTTGCCCTATATATAACCCTAACCCTAATTCTAAACCTAACCTTAACCTTAACCCCCCTAAACCTAACCCTAGTCCTAATCCTTTTCTGATACAATTGTGTACTTGCATATATCGAGCAAAAAGATTTGCACATTAAGTACATTGTAACTATGCACAATAGTATTGTAATGGTGTGGAAGTATACACATATTTACTAAGTAACTTATAGGTACATACACAGTAATGAGAGACACTTTGTGTAAAGTGTTAACAACAAGAGACAACTGGGAGTCTTTGGATGGGTAAGGTGGCTCAGAAAGCGGTTGATGAAAATTGTCTATGGGCAGTGAAATGTGCCCTGCATAGAAATTAGGCACCCATTACATCTGACAGCTTGAATGGAAATGTCAATGAACAATTATATTGCTTTGTAAGTTTTGTATGATAATTAAATAATTCTGTGGAATTACTATGGTAACATATTTTCAGGGCTGATTTAAAAAGATAATCACCTGACGTGCAATGTTTCCAGAATTTAAACTCAAAGGTATGGGCAAAGATAAATAGCACACTACACTATACAATGACCAGTAAGGGCGTCTGGTGCCTGCAACATTTGGGCTAAGGTAAATAGCCTCATTTAAATGTATTCTCTGACGGTAAAAACAGATTTTCCCTTCTAATGCTTAGCGTCCCTCAGCTGATTTTGCTCGACTTGAAAAATAATAAATAGATGTCTGGAGGGTTTCACACACATCTCGTTTAATACCAGCTCCAATGCCATGCTGTGAACAGACAGACCTGCAACAGAATGAAGAGCCATCTCATTGAAAGTGCTCTTCATTAAAACTATATGAAGTTATATTCTGTGGACTTGACGGCTGAGCAGACTTTCAATCCAATGCCAGCTAATATTTGGTCCTAAATGGCTTCCTCACATGATTATCTGTCTGTTTTTTTTTTCTCTAAATAAAGCCATAGAAGATACCTGAGTGCTCTTTGTAACATTTACTACAGGAGGTGTTTCGATAAATCCCTAATGTGTCATTATTTGGAATCACACATCTGAATGTGTGCTAGTTGAAGGCTTGGCTAGGCGCAGATATTATCCTATTTACTTTTCAGCTCATGAATTCCACCTGATGAACCTATAGTTCTGTGTGCTTTGAAGTGAGCTCAAGAGGAGCACTGCAGGGGTCTCTTAACTAAAGGAGAATAAATATATATATATATATATATATATATATATATATATATATATATATATATATATATATATATATATATATATATATATATATATATATATATACACACATACTTTAATGCTTAACCCCCTGCTATCTTCAAAACGCTGCTCTTATTAGGAGCATTGGGTAGCTCTGCATGATCTTGACCTGCACCTGCAAATATACCAGACCAAGGTCAGGAGGGCGTTTAAACCATCAATAATTCTGTTCCTCCAGTATTGAGATAAAGGACCCTGATAACAAAGCTTCTGCAGTATATATTATATATATATATATATATATATATATATATATATATATATATATATATATATATATATAATGTGTGTGTGTGGGGGGGGGGTATTTCAGTTTGGCAGGGATGGGGTTAATTCCGTACCTGCCGAATACACGTGGGCATGTGGCCATTCCCCATTTAGGTAATAGATTGCTAATTGGGGAATGGCCACATGTGCATATAAAGCAAGGGTTTTCCAAGAATTGTGCATGAAATCCAAGAATGAAATATATAAACCAGAAAAAAATAGATATCTAGTATATTCCAGCAGTCTGAAGCCTCATTGTCTGAAAACATAGCACTTTGTATTGCCACTACCTGAAGGCTTATTACATTCAAAGGATAAACTCATTCTCCTGTGATACACCACAAAGCTTATTCATATCAACCAGTGGCAGCAGACTGTCATGGCTGTGAGAACTCACGTCAGTTTCAATAGGAATGGCCTTTATCAGCAAAAAGGCACTTACACAGCAGCACATCATTAAGGGTAGCTGAGTTTAATCAGGGATCGACACCAAAGTAAGTGAAGTGCACTACTTTCTACTTGCTGCACAAAAGAAGCACACGATTAGGAGTGGAAGGAAAACAGCTCTGTTTTAGATCCACATTATAAAGCTGATATCCCGCTCTGCCAACCAGTTGCTATGAAAACAAGAAAGAAAGCCATTTTCTTTCCACTCAAACTTCCAAGTCGTGCTGATTCCGAGAGCTTTCAAATATTGTGGTTTTATCAGTCCCCTGTGAAGAATGTTTCATCTCCATGTTTTGACAGGAGCTTGGGATCTCTCAAGTTATATAAATTCACCCAGTATTTTAACCTAAAACCTTTTCCTGTACTTCTTTGGCATTTTGCTGTGCTAGTTCTAACTTCTTGAATGCACAGAGGCAGGCTGGAGGTGGACATTGTTTTGAGTTGATTTCAGATATTTTAGTTCTGAAGACTTCAGTGCTGGGCATTTGGGACTAAAAGTCATTTCACTGTTGACACTGGCTGTAGATAGGGTCAGTCAGGCCTATTCCTGAAAGACAGGCGGGTGTACAACAAAGCCAGCTCTCTTCGCTTGCCTTGCATGCTTTTCACCTCTGGAGACCCCACGCTGAATCCGAGGTTGAAAGTAAAGAAAGTTTGGAGGTTGTATCTCAAAACTGACACACAATTCGTCACAAGACCCAGGACGCATGGAAAGGGGGTGTTCAGGTCAGGACAAGTGTGCTCATGGTGTAGAGTCGCTATGCCTGACCCCTTTTTAAAATAAATGCCCACAATGGTATAACAGTAAAAGAATAGCAAAGTGTACCAAATCACATTGAAAGCACAGGAAAATATGAAGCACATGCACAAGTATATAAGGACAGGAAAAGCAAGCTGATTTTATGTTCAGCTGCATTACATTCTCTAAAAGTATCAACTCCAAGGTCTCAATTATTCTGAAACCAGATAAGAAACAGAACATAAATAGTTTAATGTGATGGCTTGCTCTTGTATAAAACATAAAGATCCAGCAGCCCTTAAACCAAAGGGAACGTTTTCAGAACGAGATCTGGTATAAGCAGTTGCTGTAATGCAGTCCCTGTGCATATGCCATGAAGAGAAGGTTTAACACGGTCTGTCAGTAACTTACTGCAGGCTCGTAGAATAGATTTGACTGAGCTAACATGTGGCATCCTTGTAGCAAACTAAACAGGGCAGGTTTGAGATAAAGTGTGTGCTATTATGTTGTGTCACTTCACCTAATGGAAAGCTGCCTCTGCTTGTCTATGTGTATGTGTGTAAAGAGAAATCACTCTGCAGTGTTTTGTTCTCTACTCAGTAAGTAATGGATGGTGTGTGTGTGTGCATGTGCGTGTGTGTGTGTGTGTGTGTGTGTGTGTGTAAACTCAACAGCAAGAGACCATCATACAGAGGTTTAAATGATGTCTCCTCAATGCCATTCAATACACATTTAGATGGTTACTGTTGACTAATCACTCATCAAAAGTGAATTAACTGCTAACAAAACAGCAATTGACATTATAGTTTAGAATTAAACAAAGTTGATGTCTTGTTCTGAATTATCCATTGTGTACAAGTCAATGTAAATGTAGGTTTCTAAAAAAAAGTACAACAAAAAACTGATCATTAATTTAGAGTAGTTAACAGCTTTTATTATTAGCTTTGCACTTTGAGCAAGGATTTTTTAGGCAACATATTATAATGGATATCAGAGACCATATGGTGCTGTATAATAAATTGTCTAAGAAATGTAATTATTGTTTGCTGAGGTCATGTGTACAGTAACTACAGGTCAAGTGCTCCAATGCTGTTACAACAGGCATCAGAGCTCTCTTCTGTATTTTTTTTTTTTTTTTTTAATTTAGTCGTTGCCAATTAGTTTTTATTATTTTCTCCCCACTTTGAAATGCCCAATTATTTTTTAGGCTCAGCTCACCGCTACCACCCCTGTGCTGACTCGGGTGGGGCGAAGATGAACACACGCTGTCCTCCGAAGCGTGTGCCGTCAGCCGACCGCTTCTTTACATATTGCGAACTCACCGTGCAGCCGCCTCAGAGCTACAGAGTCAGAGGACAACGCAGCTCTGGGCAGCTTACAGGCAAGCCCGTAGGCGCCCGGCCAGACTACAGGGGTCGCTGGTGCGTGGTGAACCAAGGACACCTTGGCCGACCTAACCCTCCCTCCCCCCGGACGACGCTCGGCCAATTGAACGCTGCCCCCTGGAAGCTCGTCCATGGTCGGCTGTGGAATAGCCTGGACTCGAACTCGCGACGTCCAGGCTATAGAGCGCATCCTGCACTCTAGCGAGTGCTTTTACTGGATGTGCCACTCGGGAGCCCACTCTTCTGTATTTTTGACCATTTCTAGGGTTTTCTGGTAGCTAAATCATGACTATTTTAACAGACTCTGAACTGATTTCTCCCAGACAGTGTGGAATGATCTAATACAGCACCTGTGTTCCTTGGAGGTAGACCTTTCAAATGATTGGGGTTTAGTTCAAATTAAAGACACATCAAGAAAACTAGGTGTATTGACAGAAAGAATGAAAGAAAGAAAAATATTACACTGTTTAGCTATCACCTTTCCGATTTCCTGTAATAAATAATAAATGCATGCACCAGCACAATATTAGATTCCATGTCTGCTGTTTTTTGACAAATCAAACCATGTGAACTTTAATTTGCTACTAATATATTAATAATATATCAATAACATTTTTAATTTCAAACAATGTCAAGCTGCAGCAGGACAAAAACAAAAACCATATGGCCACTCTGTTTGCAATGTCTTAGGGGGGGGGGGGGGGGGGGGGGTACTACACCTGTCGTCATTCCTTTGAGGGTTCCTGTCTGCTGCATAAAGATTTTACTGTTGTAGGCTAGTACACAATAAAAAGGGGAATGGGCTCCTGGGAAATAAGCAGGGAAGTGGAAAGGGCCCGGGAAGGAATAAAAGAGCTTTATGCAATGGTAAATAGAAAACGCACAAACTGAGAAAAATGACTCAGAGCTAAAGAAGCAATCCTACTTTGAACTAATGAAAAAGTTAATGGAACCCATTTCTCTCATTAACGTGCCGCTGTTTTAATTGTGTCAGCTGATCCAGACACAGGCATTAAAGCACATTGTTTGGTTGCTTCATTTATTTTACAAACTTGAACTGTGTTTACAATGATTTTCTCATGAATAGAAGAGGCAAGATTCTTCATTTATATTAAACCCCCACTGATTTCGGCTCCTATAACCCAGGCAAGAATAATAATCTGTCGCTCTGAAAGACATCATCACACCTATTGCATATCAGCAGACATTTCAGCCCTTTTACTGACCACAGTGTGCTAACTGAATTGTGGAGCCGGATTAGATTCTGTGCTTGTGCTAGCATGGCATAATAATTTGGGGCAGGATAAGATTCTATAGGATAATAAACATAATAAACATTCAGAAGAACTGCCCCATTGGTTTAAAGGACATTGGGTCACAGATTAAGTGTCAAATCCATGTATACATCTTTTCTTTCCAAAAACCTCAAACCACAAACAAACGAGAAGTGCTTTGTAAAATTATCCTCAGCATTTGGAGATTTGCAAATAGCAGACTGCTGTAACCCTTTATTTTAAGTATATGAACAAACAATCAATGCATCTATATGTGTTTTAAAGGATGACACAATACAACAATAACAACAGCCTACTAAAATAGTTGTATAAGAACTTATAGCATAGGCATATATAAAACCTAATAAGTACATGACAACGTGATGTGAAGCTTTGCACTTTGAATGTATCTTTACAATGTTATGGTAATAAACAACCATTTATAACACATGAATAGAAATTTTGGGAAAGGTATCCTTAAACTAAAATGAGACTCAGACTCCTTATGATTAAGTACGCAATTAGTTTGAAAAGGTACAGAAATGGACTGTAGAATGACTCGTACACAGAAAATATAAACCTTTATATTCACGAACCAGTGAGTATTTTACAAGGAAGTTATGCATGGTTTAGTCTGTATAGGTCACTGTCCTCTTTGCACTCTACCTGTATTAAAATAATAATGCCAAACAGCAATGATTTAATAAAACAATGAGGCTTGCTGGTGTTTTGAGACACACTGTAGGTACCCAGGGGGTGTAGTCCACTATGCCTGTTCTAATGCAACCCTAATGGAGCCGAAAGCAGAATTTCACCTGTTCAGTATTCTGGTTGTGGTCATCATTTGCTCGTCGGCAGCCACTAAGGGACCAATCAACTTGATCTTGTCTCCATTGACATTTGTATTTCAACCAAAGATCAGTAACCTGCAGGATAGACAGGTGGCCATAGCTCAGGCAACCTTCAATTCCATGACTATCTGCATTGGCCATTCGGCCAAGTAATTGGTTGCATTATGCATGATGGAGGCATGGCATTTTCCCCTGTATTTCCTGTAGCAGAATAATATAAATAATACCAAATACAAATAGCCAGCCAGTTGAGACTGCCTGGCTTATATTGGATTCTACAGCTGTACTGAGCATAGGCCTGCAGGCGCTCAGCCAGCCACAGGGGTCGCTGGTGTGCAGTGAGCCAAGGATTCCCCAGCCGACCTAGCCCTCCCTGCTTGGGCAACGCTTGACCAATTGTGCGCTGCCCCCTGGGAACTCCAGCCATGGTCGGCAGTGGCATAGCCTGGATTTGAACTGGCAATCTACAAGTTATAGGGTGCATCCTGCAATCCGGGCAGTGTGCTTTTACCTGATGTGCCACTCGGAGCCCCCTTGGGTTCCATTTCAATATACCAGATAATACCCAGTCTATATTCTATGAGGTAAACAGAGTTAATCTCTTAAAACTGATCTGTTTGAAATATTTTAAAAAAAACTGACTAAAAGTCTTTCTCAGTGTCTCAAAGACTTTTAGTCAAAAGGTTGGTCACTGAATTTACTACGTTTCTTGTAGTATTTCTAAATCTACCGATATTGCTTTTTGCTTTATAGGTATGTAAGAAAGGAAATTCTTATAAAGGTTCTGAGTGAATTAAATGGTTAATGGGGCATTTACAGTGAGCCTTCATGATAACCACTGTTTCATTTGACCTTGTAGGTGTGCACAAACCGAGAACCTTGATCCCAAATAGTTACTAGTCTTTAACCATTGTATAGCACTGAAACATCTGAAGGGCCACTTTATATTGCAGTTCACATTCAGTTCCCTAACAGGTGAATTTGACTATTTCTAGTAAATATTTAACTATGCATAATAACATTGCAATTATGTGTAAGTACACATGTACTTACTTTGTAACTACTATATAAATACATAGTAATTAGAAACACTGCATGTAAAGTGTTACCAAAACTGAAAACAACATTCACAAATGTTTTCTGAGCAATTACTGCTGTGCTTCAAACAGAAAAGGTCATCACTCTTGCACGGGTAATATTGGCAACATTAGGTAAGAAAAAAGAAAGCTATAATTAGTGAGAGTGCCCTGCATTACAAAGAAAAGCTGCTGATGCATTACAGTAACCTTGCAACTGATGCATTTGCTGATGTGTCTAAACTCGTAGTAGTTTTAAACCTAATAAAAAAAATTGAAGATGCTAAAAAAAAAATAAAAAAATGCCTGTGTCATTAAATCCATCTGTCAGGTTAATAGTGCTTTGATTGTCATGATGGTGTTAGTCTAAGACACCGTGACATGAGCTTACAGCAGAAAACTTTCCCCAAATATTATGACTGCAATGTAAATTCAATTAGTCTTAGTGAGTAAATTAATGAAGTTGGAGTAATTCTAAATGCCTGCCAATGGCACACGATCGAACACTTAGTGGCATTAAATAATAACACACTTTTGGCAGAGAAGTGTTGTGCGGCTCCATTTAGTATTCCTTCTCTGGCTCTGTAAAGATGTAGAACACACTGATAGAGGAACGGTGCATGGCAGTGCTTTGAATATGCACACAGGTATCACAGCATTACATCATGGAACAGAAATGCAACTTTACCAGCGGCCCTTGTTTATTTCACTGTTTAATTTTAAAGTGCATCTTTGAAGGCTGGATTGCAGTATGCAAGTATGCAAGAACAATGTTGCGCTAAAGTCAGCAAGAAAAGACTTATTCAGCACAATACCTGGAAAAGGGAAGTTTAAAAGGTACATTGCAAATACATGTTCAAGCTCTCTTTCTAGAGTTTACTTTCACTTTCAGCTTTCAGCATTTTCTTATGAACGTTGTGGCAAAGGTTTTCATTTTCACTGGCCTTGTTTGTTTTATAGAGATTGATTTCTGTGCAACACAAAGGTGTTATTTTCAGGGACAGGTTTACATCAGCAAGTGACAGAATTTAATTCCATACAACTGCAGGTTTCCTATTCTTTTGAGCGTCCTTGCAAATAGCTGTATTTACACAAGGTTTTAGATTAAATGACAGCACTAAACTCGGTTCTCGCAAACAGAAAATTCGAATCAGTGATGAATGTTTGCCATTCAGTTTCCAAAATGATGATAGCAATTTGTTCATTTTTATCAGACAGTAGCCAATAAGTGAATGAGCTTTGAGAACAGGCTTAGAATAGCCATGATATGGAATGATTCTTAATCGCTGTGAAAGAAAAAAAAGAGACAGTGCTTACTGTGATTGTCAACCCTGATATCTCACACATGCTTCCTCAAGACAGACTGGTAACAATCCTTATCAAAAAAATTAAGCTGCTTTATATATAAGACCCCACTGCTTTGATCTTACTTTATTTTAAGGGCTGCTTTTTTTTTTTAGTTTATTAAGAGTTAACAAACATTGTTCATTTAGAGCTAAGGATTCTACATTAAGATCTTTATAAACTAATGTAACGGGCGGTATTGTGTGATGCACTGCCTTACGGATTCTATTCCCTGTATGTGAGATGAGGTTAAAAACTCTATAACCATGAATGCAGACAAGGTCGGCTCTTCTGCATTGTGGTTGAGACACCCATTAACAAAAACATGTTTAATCAACGTTACTACAGAAACTATTTGAACCGATTTCAAATATATGATCGACTGGGAATTGATAATCCACAGAGCTCTAATATTTGATGCTTTAGCTGGCCTATTATACATTAACTAACAATTAACACAAAAATAAATACTGTATATTGACACATTTATTAGCTGGTTGTTAATAGTTAATGAAATAAAAACGTGACCAATAAATCAATCACTGACTTTCACTTTGCTTGTAGCATCTACCCTCAAGATACATATTCAGGCCCAATTAAAAACAATCTTAAAATAAAAATAACTAATTAATTCAACTGTCATCTCTGAGCACCCCATGGCCTTCAAAACCATGGCTTCCCTAAGGATCTGGAACTAAGATGATTTTAATTATCATTTGTTTGATGCATTGTCCATATACACACGTTCCATAATACAAGCAGAACATAAGTTCTAAATTATATATTTACAAGAAAATTGTTTTTTTTTAACAGTACTGCTGGTTGAATAGTTGCTGCGAAGGTTCAGATATAATTTTGTATCTTTATTAATTTTTCTCTGCTTAATAATAGATGATCCAAGATTATACTATCACCTTGAATATGAAAGCTGATTTAATAAGACAGGATTTCAGGATAGAAAATGATTCCCTCTGTGTTTCAGTGCTTGTGTGCGTTGAACCTGAGCTCATTATAGAGAGATTAAAAAATACACCCAAGGCACATGCAGTTATAGTCACCTACCATAGCACTGTCAATAGAGTCTAGGCCAACAGTGGGCAACCAGGGTGGCATGGGTTCAGGAAGTTAGCCACTACATAAACAAATTTTCATTACGTTATACAGAAAACATTTATGTTGAGGGTGTAATATATACCAATGTAACCAATGGTCACACATGCATTTCATCCCATTAACTGCTCAATAATGGTATACAGTGACAGCTAGTCTAATCTAAAGCTGAGGAAACACAAAGCCACTATGGCTTGGAACTTGGTTTTAGGAGACTAGGTTTCAGGCCACTTCATGGCACACCAGGGGAGACTTGGTGTTTGATAAAGCAACCTCAGACTAGGTCTCCCGGTCTCTTGGAACCAGGTTTCAAGGCACTGTCCTGAAAAAGTGTCTTCGTGTTCCCTCAACTGTAGGTAAAGTAGTCATAGATTAGTACTAATTAGGTTTTTTGAAACCAGCCATTAATGTACAGAAGGGCTCACAAAAAAAATGAATAATCTTAGTCCTATTATAGCAACCTGTTGTACTATTAAACTCACAAGCAGTAGGGTCTCATAAATCTTAATCCTCCCAATGCAGTGGCATCAGCAATAACAATAACACTTATTAAGGAAGTGATTTCCAGCAAAGACAGTATATGGCAGCAAAGAAACTAAATGAATGGTCGCAGGAGGAGCTGAACATGGAGATAGCCTCTCACCTGTAAAATCCACATTTGCCTTTCTCGGTTAGTATAGTAAGCTCTACATAATACTACGAGGGTGTTAGCAATATCCATCTAACCTTTGCAGACTAATGGAACCATCACCATTGCAACATGTATCATAAATTAGATGCCATTTAAAAAAACAATGCTCAATCTTATCTTAAAATGAATAAAGCATTACAGAAATAATCACTTTAAATTAAGGCTGTTTTGCCACCTTCAATTATTAGGCTTTTAATTGCCGGCACTGAGGGCTTTGTATAAGCAAGTCGTCATTGTATCATTTATAAAGACCGTCTTTGTAGAGGAATATCATAGATAAAAAACGAATTGTCAAAATATATTTGTCTGGCTCATTTATGCAAACTGAAATAAACAATGTCAATAATAATTACTAAATTCTACTTGCTTTTTTGTCCCTGTCATCAGTTCTCTCCTCTGTCCCGCTTGAGTCATCACTTTAGGTGCTGGTCATTGAAAGCATTTAAAAAGTTTCAAAAACCACCCCTCGTTTCTAAGAAATATTGGATCAAGTCCAGATTCTTTACTGAAACAGACAGATCAATAGGAAGCTGTCAGTCTCTGGGGTTTTGCACACCGGGTGTAACGGTGAGAAGCATATCTAACGCTGCTTTTCAGAAGCTCCTGATGTGAGTGCTCACTGTTTAAAGGCAGTTGATTTTGAAATTGGTGACATGCTGTGCAGGTGACATTCAAATGCATTACTAAGTGCTCATCAAAAGATCAAACAATCACGGTAAAGCCAGGGTCAGGCAACTCCAAATTTAACTCACCAAACTGGACCTAACTGATATTTAGACAGAATTAAGTTGCACTATAACTCACACTACATGCTTGCCACCAGGAGTCTTGAGTCTGAATCAGAATCCGAATCTGACAAACCTGCCTCAGCTGCAACCCCTACAGAGCTCTTTCTACTGTGCACAGCAGGCTGTTAGAATTAATTGACGTCATCAGTGCAGTTATATGTTGTCCCACTTCATCTTGCAAGTAAGCAGCTTAAACTGCAAACACAGTTTTGTGTGTCAAATCATCAGACCCCTCCAATCTGAAATGACTGCCCTAAATGGTAACCACGGATGTTGATTAAGGAACTTAATTCTCCAGAGCTACACTGACTTAACCTCCACTCTAAACTCAGTGCATTCAACATTTTCAAGTGTTACTGGTGCCAAACTGCAGGGTGCATTTTATTATATACAGTGCGTACATTTATTATAAATTAGTATGTTTGTTAACGCTTGTAACAGGGGGTTTTACCTGTGTGGGTCGTCACTGAATTATAATGAGTCAGACTTAATAAACAACACAGGTGCTGCCACTAGGGTACCAGCAATGATAGCCCTAGTGTCAGATTTAATAAACAAAACAAAACAAACAAAACAAAGCTCAAAATAAAAGTTTGCCACACAAGGCGAGCGCTAGCCTCATTAAAAGAGACGTCCTGCTCCAGGAACCTACAACACAAACTATCCCTCAGTATACTTGTTCGGGATCAAATTCCCTAAACTGACCTACTCAAGTCCCGGCGTCCTGCCAGAACCTGCAGCTTCTTCCGACGGACCCGGTGGCGCAATGCAGTTGTCGTTTTCCTCTGGAGCGGACACTCTCCTCGATGTAAATAACCCAGGCTTTCGCTCAGCGCCCGTCTGTGTAGCCATGGCGTTGCAATCGCCCCGAGCTATGGCACAGATGCTTTTTAAGCTGTGCGCAGGCTCCCCGGGCACGCCACCTAGCCAATCAGGACCTCCTGATCAGCTCAGCACCAGGCAAACCTTCCTGCTGAATTGATTACCTAGCAACTCATCTGTTACACGTCCCAGCTGCTTCCATAAAGGCACACATCCACGCAAAAACCAGTGACAGGGTCCTCCCTGTCACAACGCACAGTTGAGAGCCAAGCTTCTGCTTGGGTACAAATTAGTAAAGATCTTGAGAGGTTCCTTGCCGGAGTAACATTGGGTAGAATAATATTTCACTGAATAAGAAGTCCATAGATCACACATTCCATTAGCCCTTTCCTCACATTTGGTTACGTGCCACATATAAATACAGCAACCTGGTGTGCAGTACAGCACGTTTACTGAATTTGCCTTCTAGTGCGAGTGGGGTTAGAGGTCTGTCAGCAGGAATCAGAGCTGGAGTATATATAAGGGATCAGTACAACCTCCAGGTTTAATCCAGTGCGCCAATGCTGAAATGTTTTTTTTTATATTTTATATGTAACTGTAGAGTTCCAGTGTGTATGTTGCATTGATCTGCCTGCTGCCACTAATGAAAAGCCAGAGTGAGACAACCTAGGCCACGTGTGGCCAACTCTGCCCCTGGACAGCAGCTGGATCTTCTGGTTTTCATTCCACCTGAGTACCTGAGTAATTGGTAAACACAAAAAATAAAATCCAGGCCTATAGCTATTGGCGATATGGAGAAAACCAGATTGTGGTAGGGAGCACCTCGACTGGGAAGTACCTTCTCAACCCCTTAGCAGGTAGACGTGTTTAAAGTGAGCAGGCTTGATAGCCCATGTTCTCTTAGATCTGGAACCTAGAGCCTAATCAAATTGAGCACTGTCTTCACAGAAGGATTGTAGACACAAATAATGAAACATCAAAAGAAGAGAAACCGAGATATAACTAAAACCCAGCATGCAAGCTCACACTATCTTCTCAGTGTTAGACTTCGAAGCCCCAGGATATTATTCAGTCATGAAAATTAAAATACAGAGTAAAACAGCTATTGAATGTTACATCTTTTAAAATAACAGACAAGTTTAAACCTTCCTGTCAACACTTCCTTATATCAATTTATCTATAGTGCAGTAGTTCGTTTTTTTTTTCTTGAAATTCTAATAATGCTGTATTAATCTACTCCTGCTGATAGAGAATCCAATACGGCTTCATTCACACTGATACTTTCTTTAATTAATCCCAAGCCTTGAATGGCTAATTAAATCCAGTTATCTCAAGGCTCATCCACAGTAAAGGACAGACCCAGTCATTGTGTGAATCCTCGGCTAATGAGAGACAACAGCAATCTCCAGGCAACTTTCAAAACTTCTTGAAGTTTAAACTTTAAGTAAAATAATAATTAGGTCACACTTTATTTTAATGTCCTTTTTTATTTAGTAACTGTTAACATAACAATTAGGGTAACACTTTAAATTGTGTCACTAATTACTGTGTATTTACATAGTAGATACTTAGTAAATACATGTCTACTTACACATAATTACAATGTTATTATGCATAGTTAATGTGTACATCTTTTTGCATGATATAACTCTAAACCTCACCCTAGCCCTAACCCTAACCGTAAACCTCACCTTTACCCTAACCCTCTTATGATACAATTGTGTGCTTACATATATCGTGCAAAAAGATGTACACATTGTACAACACGACAGCAACGCCATTATTCTTTCACGAAACACACGTACGTAAGCTAGTTATTAGCAGTTAAATACATTTAACAAACTAAAACAATTTCTCATTATCATAAAGGTCTACCTATTAGTATAAGATGAGGATATGGGACCTTAAAGTTTCTTAATTATCTGTAATTGTAATAAGTCACTTACAGCCTTTTAGTTGCTCTGTGCTTTTAAAAAGGTATTGGGCATCTGTGCGACTGTGCCCTTAAATGCTTTACATATAATTCAAAGATTGCTTTATTTGTGGATTTAACTCATTCTGTATATTGTTTTACAGGCTTCCAAGTATTAGGGTAAAATCAATCTGGAGGAATTCAGTTGAAAAATTAGGTACCGCCACTGTGGTCTCCTGTTTTATTGCCTTGTATAGCGGTTCTGCAACTCTGCAACTTCTAATAAAATTCCAAGTTAATTTCCCTCTGATTCTTTACTAAACTGCCACTTTCTGCTGCTATGAGTTAAGAGAACATTAGGTTTTATTTTCAGAAACGCTGCATAAAAGCATTTACTTATCACAGTAAAAAGACTGTTACTTTAGAGCATATTTAAATTGTTAAGAATTGTATTAGAATGAAGAGGAATGCTGTAGCTACAGCTAAGCCACCGCCGTTAACAGCACTTGTGAATTTTTGCAACGTTTTTTTACTGATTTATTGTCTATAGAAATGTGTAGCTGACCAGGGAGAGCCTTGCTACAGACCTGTAAAGTAGCATTTCTGAGTGATTATGGTTCTACAACAGGTTGAATTTATTGATAATTCCAGGGCGCGCTGAGTGTATAAGAATAAAAAAACAATGTTTTTGTATACTACACTCTGCATAACCTTCTATATATTTTATAACGGTTTTATAATGGTCTTTTCTGTTTTAAGATCCTGGATTTAAATTTAAAAAAAAAGATGTGCAGAACAGACATAAGAGCTCCCACAATGAGACAAAGTAAAGAGTCAATAAGCTTTCTCTTATTCTGGGCTACAGATTGGCACAGACAGAAACATTGATGGCACTGATTTTACTGGCAGTGGACTGTGTCTGCCAACAATTCTTCTTGTGCAGGGCATGTTAACAGAGTGAAGGGTACAGTGTCCTTACCTAGTGGATGTTTATTCTACTGTGATAATACGACTTGATAATGTATAGCAGGGCTGCACATATTATACACTTGCAGTGGTGCTGCTGTTTTTTTGATGAACTGTCAATAGCAAGAAATACAGTCCTTCTTCTTCTTCTTCTTCTTCTTCTTCTTCTTCTTCTTCTTCTTCTTCTTCTTCTTCTTTTCTTCTACATTATAAACTTGTCTTTTTCATTAATATGCAACAGTTATTATCATTCATTCCAATTGCAGTAGCTGGCTGTAAATGTTCAGTTCTTAGCTGCACAAGAACTAAACAAAACTGTCAAGCAACTGCCAAAACTTGCAGTACAATCATTTTTTTTTTTTTTAAATGTTGCGGCATTGTTGCATTGTTCAAAATAGATGATTAACACTACCGTGACGTAATCCTGTTGGGTTCATTTACTGCACATTTTCTCATTGTTTGACGTGCCCTAATGTACAGTTAAAACCACCGTTGATTGTTCTTGTTTCCCTGAAGAATTGTGAACTTCTTAACTAATGACTCGTCTCAGAATGCCGGGCTGCTCTCTGTTCTTTACAGCCCCCCCGCACCCCTTCCCAAAAAAAGGATTGTTGCTTTCCTTTCATCCAGACGGCTCTGTACTTATCTGTCATTAGCAGGCCTCCTGTTGGGGGACATAAGAAGCACATTTATTCCACCATGCTTGCAGTTAGAAATCAGGTGGAACAGTGACAAATGCCAGGGAGAAGGTAATGGGCCAATTCAATGCAAAGTACTTGGGCTCTGGAGTTATTTTATGAGCACTTCTTTACTGGGCACAAAGAAATAAGGCTATATGTATCTCATGCCAAGGCCATCTTGTTCTGTACTGTAGCTTTCAAAAGATTTATTTGGTAAACTGGCTGCAAGAGGGCATTACTCACAGATAAGTTGTAACACTTAACCTTTCACGGTTTATGGTTAAATAGCCACAAACACATTCCCTTTCTCTTCAGTAGTCGAAGGTGGTTTGATTAAAGCTGTATGGAATGCACTGATAATGTTGTCTCTGGAGAATCACTGACTGTACGACCCTGTCGTCTTCACAACAGCTGTGCTTCTTGTTTTTTTATTATTTTATAACTTCCCTGGTTGTGTAGCAGGGAAGGGGAAAAATAAACTGCTAAGAAAAAGTGACAGCTAATTTAGGCGCTAATTTGTTTTACACTGGGTGTTGACAAGACGCTAAACTGCTAAACTGACTGTGGGCTGAACATTTTTTTATGGGGCTCGGAAAAAATCAAGGAACGTTTGAGAAAGGTGTAAAAGCCAACGGTGTCCAATCACGGTCCTGGTGGGCCATTCCACTGCAGGTTTAACTGCTAAAATGATACAATTAACTACTTCAGGGACTGGATGAGGGTTTAGTTGGTTCAATTAAACCATTTAGAACAGGGTTGAAACAAAAACCAGGAGCGGAAGTTCCATCTTTGGACACCCCTGGTAAAGCTGAATGTGAATTAACATGTGTACCTGCAACTGTTGAGCTGAGTCACATACTGTACATACTGAATGGGACTGGCTTAACAGGGGAAGGGACCATTGACTGGTCTGGATGCATTATTATTATTATTATTATTATTATTATTATTATTATTATTATTATTATTATTATTATTATTATTTTGCATGAACCAGACTGCAACAGTAGGAATCCTACTTGATTGGTTTGAAATGGTAGTAAGTAGCTGTAGACAGCGAAAGTGTCTTCGGTTTGTCACACTGAATTCTAACAGGATCTGCATGAAAGACAAGCCCACACACACTGAATAGTTGAAGGGAAGCTGTCACTGGAACTGGAACAAACAGGGCTCTAAAACGAGCAGATATATTTATTTGTCTAAACCAGCAGCGCCCTGAGATTTAGTTTGAAACTTGCTGCAGTAATCTACGATGTTCAAGCTGCATACTCAATTTTTCCAGAAGATATTAAACCCAAGATATTCAAATTAGGTGATTCACAGCCAAAACTGGAAACGCGTCAGAGTTTGAAAGGAAATGTAATGTTTACGCAATCTGCCTTCAGTGGTGCAAAATGTACTGATTCTTAATGTCAAGAAAGGCTTTCATAAAACATAAAGAAAGAGTGCAGAATATTTTCCAATTCTAGTTATTAACTTTTACAGCTTTTCCACTATTTTAAAGTTATGGTGTTTCTTTATTCTCTAAAGTCACATAAATGTTCTTCTACAGTACATGCTTCTAATTTGTCAAGTTATGAGAATATGAGACCCTTGTGAATTTGCTGCCGGCAGCTATAACACACAAACAAAACTAAAATCAATATGCTTCAATACAGGCTACAAGACAAGTATGCAGGCTTGCCTTCAGACACTCAATGTATGGCTTTGTCCCCTACATAATACATTTTATAATTTTACTGGCTGGTCTAGATGATTTCTGGAAAATGAGGTTTACTACTAGATGGAGACATGAAAAACAAATAGCTACATTGCAACACCTTTGTGATGGCTGACTCCACTTCATTGCTCAGGGCTGGAAATAAGACCCCTGCTGCATAGCTGTTTGATCCAATCCTGGTTTTACTATGAGTCTATGAAGACACACCTGATCTTGTTATTTATACACTCTGACTAATCAAGCTACTAGTAAAACCTGGAATGGGTGCAACTGTTATGCAATACATCTGTTTTTGTGTTGTTTTTGTTTACAGTATTTTGCAGCTGTTGCTAGGGTACCATCAGTGGTATTTCCTACAATTAAGCAGGAGGACATGCTGCTCCCACTAAAAGGGAACCTTCTGCCTGACACACACTCAAATAAACTGGGTGAAATTTAAAATCTCCTCAATTACTTGCTATTCTAACACTCAACACCGGTTCTACACACTGTGGTTGTGCACTCGGTTCTACACACTGTGGTTGTGCACTCGGTTCTACACACTGTGGCTGTGCACTCGGTTCTACACACTGTGGTTGTGCACTCGGTTCTACACACTGTGGCTGTGCACTCGGCTCTACACACTGTGGCTGTGCACTCGGTTCTACACACTGTGGCTGTGCACTCGGTTCTACACACTGTGGTTCTACACAGACTCACGGACCTCCCATCTTCTAGAGACTAAAGGAACTGGCTTTCCAGCTCCTCTCTTATAACATGTGGTCAGGTCTAATTGATCATCAATGAGCCAATTAGCACCTGGCCACATTCCACCTGTTTTATCAGGGAGGTGCTGCTAACCCCAGCCCTGCCACATGTATTAAAAAACAAAAACAAGCAAAATACCCTTTTCACATGTCACAATGACCACATCGCTAGGAGAAATCACATCACAAACACTTACCAGGAAGGCAAGGGGCAAACTGAATAAAAAAATTAAAATTATGGCTGCTTCCTTTATTTGGCATACAGCAACTGCAGTTATTTAAGCAGAAAGGGCTCTGTTATTTTTTAAAATAAATGTATCGATTTTCAAGTAGAGTAAATAGAAAACGTGATAGTTGTGCCGGTAATGAAAAATCCACTTGTGAGGAAAGATATAACCAATTTATTATTTTATATTCGCCTCCGTGGTAAAACAGGTGCAGCCGATAAACAAGATGAACAAAATGAATTCAATTTATCAAATTAGATTAAATTCACAACTGAGACTAACTGAAATTATTTGAATTTGATAAAAAAAAAAAAAAAAAAAAAGCACACAGTTCAGAAACCACAATAAAAAGCATCACCTACTGATATGGTCTCAATACTGAATGATTATGAATGCAATAGATTTAAAGCCCAGATAAAAAAAAAAAAAGAAAGGAAATATTTCTTGTCTATCCCCATGGCATCTCCTGACTGATGAAGAAAAAAGCCACTTATTATTAATATATGTAAAGGACTGGGACTGAGATGTTACCCTTGAGAAAACATAAAGACATTTAGAGAAAAAAAGATATCTCTGCTTCATTGGAAGGATTGGAGAGGGGGTTCATGAGCAATGTAACTTGTACCATACATATACCACACTGAGCAAAAAAGAAAGAATTTGAAAGAATATATTTCATTTTCTTCTGCTCTTCACTTACAGAAAATCTCCATAGCGAATACGATTTGCCCCAGCAAATAGCATTTTTATTTTCTCCACTGTTTCTAATAACAGAAATTAATTGGGGGACAGCAGGCATCCTTGCTTTGCTCACCCCTGAGAGAAAGTAATATTCCATTTCATCCTGGTGTTGCACACTGTGTTACACAAACTCCCATGAACTAATTACCAATTAAAGCTGCTTACAATGAAACCTCCTGGACCATAATCTCTAAATGTACTTCAATGTTTTATCAGAGAACTCAGGATGCACAAAATGTAGGGAACATTTTTTATTGCTAAACACAAAACAGATGCTCCCCCTAAAAGTTCAAGGCTATTAACTGTAATGGCTAAACATTGTCACTGAAACACACATCTGTCGCAATTGCTTTCAAAATTGATATTCTCCTGATTCGATAGAAATCATTCTTAAAGTAATTGAGGTCCAAATCGAGGGAGGAATTTGCATGAAACTCATTCCATACACACAATACACACAGGGGCCCCAGGAGTTTGAAAAAAAGGGGAAAGCATAATAAAATGATAAGGAATTTCCAGACACTCAGCATTCCTGCCCCCACCTCCTAACAACGATATCCACCGGACCTCAAAGACTTGATGCCTTACTCCTCGCCAGCTAACAATGATATCCACCGCACCCCAAAGCCTTGATGCCTTACTCAACTCTCCAGCTAACAACGATATCCACCGGACCCCAAAGCCTTGATGCCTTACTCAACTCTCCAGCTAACAACGATATCCACTGGACCCCAAAGCCTTGATGCCTTACTCCTCGCCAGCTAACAACGATATCCACCGGACCCCAAAGCCTTGATGCCTTACTCAACTCTCCAGCTAACAACGATATCCACCGGACCCCAAAGCCTTGATGCCTTACTCAACTCTCCAGCTAACAACGATATCCACCGGACCCCAAAGCCTTGATCCCTTACTCAACTCTCCAGCTAACAACGATATCCACCGGACCCCAAAGCCTTGATGCCTTACTCAACTCTCCAGCTAACAACGATATCCACCGGACCCCAAAGCCTTGATGCCTTACTCAACTCTCCAGCTAACAACGATATCCACCGGACCTCAAAGCCTTGATGCCTTACTCAACTCTCCAGCTAACAACGATATCCACTGGACCCCAAAGCCTTGATGCCTTACTCAACTCTCCAGCTAACAACGATATCCACTGGACCCCAAAGCCTTGATCCCTTACTCAACTCTCCAGCTAACAACGATATCCACCGGACCCCAAAGCCTTGATCCCTTACTCAACTCTCCAGCTAACAACGATATCCACTGGACCCCAAAGCCTTGATGCCTTACTCAACTCTCCAGCTAACAACGATATCCACCGGACCCCAAAGCCTTGATGCCTTACTCAACTCTCCAGCTAACAACGATATCCACTGGACCCCAAAGCCTTGATGCCTTACTCCTCGCCAGCTAACAACGATATCCACCGGACCCCAAAGCCTTGATGCCTTACTCAACTCTCCAGCTAACAACGATATCCACTGGACCCCAAAGACTTGATGCCTTACTCCTCGCCAGCTAACAACGATATCCACTGGACCCCAAAGACTTGATGCCTTACCTAACTCTCCAGCTAACTTGTTTACTTTTGTTCAGGCCATTTAAACCGACATTTTGAATCCCAATAAATGCTGATAAGAAGGTGGAGATTTGATAAATGAACCATGATCACAATTTTAAGTAAATAAGCAAACATATAAATACTAAACAGTACATGCAAACATACTTTTTTAAAAAATATGTATTTACTGTAGGTTTATTTATGCAGATTTTGTGAAAAGATCGGTGAATGTAATACATTCATTTTAACTCACTGAATTAAAATGATCATGGGTGCACGGAAAGCAAAATATAGCTGCAATACAGTGAAGCAAACATGACAATCATGCAACAACTTATGAGGGTTAAAACTAGTGCGGTTTGGCTTTTTATCACGTATTTGAAAGCTTGAACAGGGCCATATTTCTTACTGCACAAAGCAAAGGAATTCCAGGCTTGTGAAACCGAATAAGCACTGGCCATTCTGTCAAAATTAGATATTCTTTATACACAACATGAATCACTGCTCGGCACACAACTTGTAAAAAACTGAAAAAGTACCAAGTTTAGTTTATTATAAACATATTTATCAAATTGCTTCCAAACCGGAGCGTAACTGGTGTCGAAAAGTTAGTGAGAGATGTTTTTTAAAACCATGTCACTCAAAAGATAAGGCCAGGCTCCATGATAACAGCAGCAGCACAATTATTTCTAGTTTGTTTAGCGTGAATCAGTCCTCCTGCAGAACAGTGCTGTTGCCTGACTGTGCCCTGGAGGGACAGTTGGGAAGGCAATAAAGGAATGCCATCCTCATGGGAGCAGATGTGTCCTCAGAAAGTGTACTGGCTTAACGGGATGTTCTGCCCAGCAATCACATTTTCTGCCGCTGAAAAAAGCAATCTGAATTCAGAGAGTTGGGTGAAAATGTATTGCATCAGCCTTTGAATTAAAAAATGTTGGTTGCAGCTCAAGAATGGAAAGAAAAAAGAAGCAACACAAGCAATATACAGTAGTGCTTTGTCAAGTTGGAAACTATTTTATTGAACCATTAGTGTCGAAGTTCACTTTCTGGAAAGGGGCTAATACTGTACTTTACTTTAGTGTCTCTTACAATGCTGTAATTACATTATAATTGCACATGTGCTTGCATAGTTATTGCATTGTAAATACACAACTGCATGTGTAAACAGTGTACAAAGACAATAGCAACGTTTTGCAATTTTGCATTTTAAGCATGTTGTTGCATTGTAACTACTCAGCCATTTATGTAATAACTGTTTTACGACAATGTAGTTTGAGAGAGTAAAAAAATAAATAAATCTGTTATTTGATGTGGGTTGCATTACTAGTCAAGCTTGACTATTGTAATTACTGCACACTTCACTGAGTCTGTAATGTCCGCAGTAAGCCGTTGTGCTTTGAAATTGTATCCAGTCACCTCTAAATTTGCTAATTGCTTAGCGCCTGTGGCTGACATTACAATTATGTCAAATAAGCATTGTTACTGCGGTACACCATTACACCACAGTAAACAACCAAGAGCTATAGACTTCTTCTCTTCCAGGTAACAGGATATGTTAATTGAATAATGGACTAACAGACCACAGTCACATAGAACACAATGCATATGAAAAATGTGTGCATTATTTTAATGGGCCCTTTTTATTTTTTATTAAGGGTCAACAAAGGCATGTCCATATTAAGTACATTGTAAGTATGCATGATAACATTGTAATTCTGTATAAGTACATGTCTATTTAGTAAGTAACTACGATGCAAATTCACAGTAATTAGAGACACTGCATGTAAAGTGTTACCGTTTTGTAGAACCAAGTATCATGAGCAAGTCATAGCCACTCTTCAGTGAACCTACAGTTCCAGCTTAGCTGGATTTATTGCTTTGAGATCACATTCTCCACTCCTGTAAGAAAAAAAAAATCAATCACAAATGTAGACTAGCTATATGGCATCTGTAAATGCACTTTCCTGGGTAAGGTGCCAGAAAGTCCAATACGAGAGCAAGACAGGGACTGATTTATTTCTGTAATACCCTTTCAAACCTTGATGACCTTGCATTGGTCTCACCAAATTGGATATGAACACAAGGGATAAGGACTGAAGTTATGAGAGACAGGTGTGATGTATTGAGATTTAGGACTCGTGACAAACCCTGTCAAATACCAATATGAAAAAAGCAACTGTAGCTCAACTGCTCAGTTGTGGTTAAGGCTACGGCTTAACAGTATTATAACTGCAATCTCGATGATTAAGAGTTTTGGATCTGCACAACGACCGCAGTAGAATTCCTTCCTAACTATGGTGCTGTAATTTAGAGCTACTAAGATGTTTTTTTTCTGCATTGTACTTTTAAATCAGGATACTAGGCAAGTGTAAAAACACCCCAGGGGTGAAAGGCAGTGAAGTAGAATGTTATTACCGATCAGTAGTCTACAATACACAAATAGTACCTCAATAGCCCTATTACTGTATATCATGCTGTGAAAACGATTAAATAATTGGGTTTTGTGTTGTGAAACATGGATTTCTGGCAGACGCCCCATTGGGCGAAGTACCTTATTTACAGGGGTTGTATTGTACAGACTCCTCTTTTTCTGTGCAAGGTTTGGTGTTGTTGCGGAACTTCATGTTTGCTGAGGTTTTGAAAAAGAGCAAGAGTGATGTCAGCAACATCAGAGGCAGAAACTGACTACAGTAGTGAAAATGTTATGAAAGTCAGGGAGTGCACGCAGACTAAGGGCCAGACCAAATCAAAGATAGCACTTAGCAAACGAGGACGCGAAAGCATTCGCCGTAACAGAACACAAGAAAAACTTCAAGCGAAATCTTGCAGAACCAAAACAAGCCCTTTGCGCCCTTCAAAAAGCAGCTATTGCTTGTTGTTGACTACAAGTAGGTTGAGAAGCGGGAGTGGTTTGCTATAGCCCGACCAAATCTACTAAATTCCAGCTATAAATCACATTGCAAGACTTTAGCAGGGCCGGATTTTATAGTCAACTTCAAACTTGTCGAAAGCTAATGCATATTAAGCAAATAGTAAAAAAAATAACACTAAACATCCTGGAATTTGAAAAAAAAACAAACAAAACATTACATGCCTCAAGACGCTCCACTGACCTCATATATCGAATACTTGCACACAACACTGAATAATTTCAAATGAATAATTTACAGTATCAAATATTAGTATATGTATTATTCCTATTACTAATATATGTTGTGTTTGTTGCACCCTTAAACGAAACACGCACAGGACTTCTTTAGTCTACTTTCTTTTTTTTGCCACAGTTTGAGTTAAATGTTTAACAAAGCAATAAGTATTATAAGAAGAATCAGACCCCTTCTTTACTGGTGTTCGTGGATAGATCCACTAGGATGCAACATATTGTTTAAGGGAGTGGCCAGCCCTCATCTATCTATAGTTGTTTGACAATTAATTCACCAAGAAAAATTGATTTTAGCCAGGTATTGACAAAGGAGCTACACGTCTGTTCTTCTTCGAAAGACTACCATGATATGTACATAGTGTAGACAGGGTTTAAGGTATATTATGATAATGGCATTGGTTGAATAATACTATCTGCTAGTTATAGGATTCATATTGTTCCTGCAGTCCTAATTTCAGAGAGTGCAAACTGACAATTGTTACATGAAGCTGGCTGATTTGTAGGAGTGTAAATCAAGTGCATTTAAAAACTGGAGAATAAGTATACTGTAAGAAGCTTGGAGTTCAACAAACTTTGAGAAGTTTATCTTCAGATGGGTTTATTTGTTGCACACCGCTACCAGAATAAAATTAGGAAAGTCAATGCAGATAAGGAGGGAAAAGAAGAGAATTGTTATTGATGTATGAGCTAGTATTGGTTTTAGACTAGGATTATGACTCTGATCCCAAAAGCTGGAAGCAAGAATCCATTAAAAAAAGTCTGCATCTCAAGTGCCAGTCCACAAGCTGCAGGGTATTACGACATTCACTGATAAAAGAAAATCTTTAAGTCACACTGTCCCTTTTATATTGAAAGCAGTTGCACACTTTTGTGCTTAATAATTAGATATGTTATCTTGACATTTCAGGAATGCTTTCTTGGTTGTTTTCCTGCACTGGCTCTAATGAATCATGGCCTTCAATCACCAAATACAATCTGCAGGGCATACCTGCAGGGCAGTATACTGTTGATATTAGAAGTATTCAATTACCTGGCTTAGCACACCGTTATACAGCAGGGTTATTTTGTTTGGTTTGCAAAGGAACTTTAAGCAGCAGGCTTTGGGCAGTAAATCAAACAGAAATAGAGTTTGTCGTTACAGATCATGAGCTTTGATATCTAGACTAACACCACCACCACTGACACATATATAAATTACAAGGTGAAAAGATTATATATATATATATACACACAGGCTGACAGACGGACAGCGATAATGTTACAGTGTCTTCAGTATATGCATTGTGAAACTACTTGCATTTTACATAATGGTGCAATCTACCATTCCCAACCAACAAAATTGATTGGTTCAAGCTGATTCCAATGGCAGTAGTCCACAGCTTCTGCAGTTCCATATTTTTGCATATCCATACATTAAAGCCTTCAAGTTGATTACATTCCAGCTTTATAGCTCCAAATTAGAAGAAGATTAAGCAATTGATAGTGGACACAGAAAGAAAATAATGAACTGCAAAAATAAATAACTACAACAATCCACCTACGACTTGAATTCAATGAGGTGCAAGGTTGTACATTGAGTCAGTGGTCAAAATCTAGTAAGCCAAGTCCATAAAGCTCTTTGTTACGTGATTGATTTGACCACTGGGTTTAATACACTGTCCAAAGCACACACATATAACCCCAATCCCGATTAACAGCATTTCTACTTTCGTTTTTCCGGTGATAGGCTCGGCTACTGCTCTTGGGAACCCAGCCCACAATAAGCTACGAAAGGATAAAGTACGACCCTAATTAGCATGTCTGTAAATGAGATCTGTCCCCAGCGTGTGAACTGCTCTGTGCTGACTGTGAAGACAGCGCGGCTCGGCTCATTGGAAAATCATTGGCACAGAATGTTCGGTTCTACTCAGGGGTCAGGGAGCAGTCTATTAGTTGTATTGCATATTTTACCAGCAAGTAATTTCTTTATGTGAAGCAGCTCATCTGCTGCTGACTCTGTACTACTGCTCCTGGCTGGTCAGTAAAATGTTTCATAGACCATTTGCTAAAAAGGGATTAGGGCAGTGAATAGTACAGTATTCTTATCATGGCTTCTGGCAAACCCATCCTGAACCTTCAATTTCATCTGCTTTCAATATGGCCCCTCTCCACACTCTCTGTGCGCCAATGTGTGGCAGTAGCCTCTCTCCCTCCCTCTCTCTCTCTCTCTCTCTCTCTCTCTCTCTCTCTCTCTCTCTCTCTCTCTCTCTCTCTCTCTCTCTCTCTCTCTCTCTCTCTCTCTCTCTCTCTCTCTCTCTCTCTCTATATATATATATATATTATCATCTTTACCCTTAGGTTGTTCTCAAATTGCATGACATGAGGGACAAACAATGCCTTGAATCTTCTTCAGGGCTCTTAAAAATGAAACCATTCTTTACATATTGCAGTGTCCTCATATTAAGTAAAAAAAAAAGACAAATGTCTTTTACAAACAGGTTCAAAATTGGGACATGATCTTTTAAGACTATTCATTTAACTTGGGCGTCTATTTTATTGATCTAAATAGTGGCAAATCTTAAATCCACTGACATAAAACCTAATTTCCCTCTATTTATATTGTATGTTTTAATATTTATTAGTGGATGTATAAATAACCCTGGGGCCCTATACTCTAGATCCATTGACTAGGATGTCATCTGATTGCTGGCATCAATTCATCTCATTATGGGAGTTTTGCTATTTTGTTAGTAAACGACTGCTGATGTGAAGTGATTGAGTCTGATTCAAACCTGATTGAAACACAGCCTCTTGGTGTTGTTTTGATTGAACAGATACTGAAGGTGGAGACAGTGTGTTCTGACTGAAAGGTTTTATGGCAGGGTGGATGGCTCCCAGCACACATAGATATTAATCAACACAGGTAGATGCTATGCAAATTACCTTCCAAACGCCTGTCAGGTTTTCAATAAAACATGCATCATTTCCATCCTGCCCCTTGCAGAACAGGGAGTTCTGAACAGTTGATGTACACTGGAAAATAAACCTGAAGACTCTGCACGCTTAGACCACTCAGACTGACATGAAGTGCACCAGCAACAGGCAAGTCAGTTCCATTCCAGCTCCAGGGCTTGAGAAATAAAACTGTGCTCTAAGATTTCCAGTCAAGCAAAAGAAGAATATCAAAGCTGTGCCGTTTTTATTTACGCATGATAGTGTCTATTTCAAAGACTTTCAGTGCTGTCATGCTGGTCATTATAATTATATCTACCATATGGCGCACAACTCAGTTTCCCCCAGGAGAGCTCAGGAGGCTTACAGTGATGTAAATAGTGGTTTTAATACAGCCGCTTATCGGATCCTTCTGCTCTCCAGGCTACAAGAAAAAGGATCTGTCCAAAAAAAATTAAAAATCGACAAGAAAAGTTGGTAAACACAAACTATTGCTAGGTGTAGAACAACATCAATGAAACATAAAGCATATGATACCATGGTGTTTAGGAACAGGGGTAGAGTGGCCTTTGTAGCTGTGAACTACTATAAAGTAGAATCAGAAGGCGATATAGTTTTCCAAGATTATGCATGCATTTTAGTGTTGCAATTAATATTATTTACGTAGCCTCCTGGAGATTAGAAGGAAAAAAATGCAAATTGCAGTTCTTTATTGTTTCAGAAATAAGACAAATTCTCATTGATATACATTAATTATTTAAAACATAATGGGGTATCACATTGCACCTATTGATCACATGATGAAGCATTTCTCACAGAGAGGTGAAATACAGGCTCACTGCTTTCCCGTAATTCCTGACACAAATCATACAGCACATAGATTACCATGGATGTCAATGGATAACCAAAATGGGCAATCCAAAAATGTAGTGTCTCTATTTATACAGTTATAGCACTGTTATTAAATACACCACATTATAGTAAAATACACTTTATGTAAACCATAAACAGGAAGGTAAAGATATGATACAAGAATAGAATAACCATGGGAAAAAAACGAGTAAGAGAAAATGCCATGCAAATGTACCATTTGAGCTCATAAGTAGACAACACAAGAAGCATGTGTATGCATATTGAATGACTAATGCTAATGAGATCACGATTGTACAGCTAGAATGTAAAGAAAAGAATGCTCCCCACATCAACATTCTCATTCTGTCTCCATCACAGGGTAAAGGTGAAAACTTCAAGGTAAAACAACACATCATTCCTAATTGCATAACAACAACAATTGTAGCACCAGGCTTACCAGTGGGGCTGTTTGAACTGTAGAATACTACAGGTGTGAGGACACCTGCTGAAAACTATAACAGACCTTGAACAGAGCCTGAAAGTGGCCTTTAGCATTCCAGTACCTGAAGGGGACCAAACGCATATAGCATCGTAGGATACAAGAATGCATGAAAGAGGCTAATTGCTTAGAGGAACAAGGAGAGAGAGGTAATGAGCCATTAAGTCTGTTCCACAAGTCATTAATTTGGATGGCCACTTGTTTTTTGGTTAACGGTTGTGGGGATTCCTTAAAGTGCAAATTAAGACATCTTGAATTAACTGAGTGATAGTTATGAATGGACCTAGTGACTCAAATGTGCCAGCTATAGTACATGCAGTAGTTGCATTTACAATTGCTTTTTTATTCTTTACCTCTCATGGTAGGCATTAGCAGTTACATAACTAACCTGGATTTTTTTTTCCTTTCCTTTTCTAAAAAAGCGTTAATCTTAGTACTTAGATTACATATGCTTGAAAGCCATATAAATGCAAGATGGACAGCAGGCTTATTTGTGAAAAATATGAGTAATTAAAATTGTGGTGTAAAAATCAAATTGCTTCTATTACTGTATTTTTATTTTATTTAAATTCTAGTGAAAAAAATCCTAAATGTGAGAAACTCGTTACTCATACTCCAAATTGACTTTAAGAAGTATTTATCAGCAGGAACTCAATAAATCCATTCATTAATGTGTTGATTTCGAAACAAGACATGCGCTCCTTCCCTGATGTTTACAACTGAGTCCCACTCAATGGCAACTAACTTCCAGATTGGGTGTTTTAAAAGCCCATTGGAAGATTATTCTCCTCCCATCCGGGATGATGACATTGTACCTGCTGATAAATACTTCTTAAAGATAAATCCGAGTATGAGTAATACGTTTTTTCCACCCCTAGTGATTACACCAGGTATATAAAATCTTGCAGTCTGTCTTTCATAGCTTCTGTTCTTCCCACTGATTCCTGTGGTTCAGTCTTATTAGCCTCTTGCACCATAACAGAACATGGGACCGATTCTATCACTAGATTCTGCACACCACATTGAAAAGGATTTTTTTTTGTGGAAGATGATTGTCACTTTGAAAGCTGTTGATTTGCATGAAAGGATCAAAAAGAATTTCAGATTCTAAAGTTCTAAGGATTACCTAGTGAAGTAAAAGCCTTTAAACTAAAAATATACCACGGCTGCCTAAGATACAAATCACTGTGTGAGTCGCAGGACTGGAACCAATGCTCAGTTCCAGCAGATTAATGTAACCTAGGGTTCAGCATAACAGCAGATAAACAGAAAGCATTCAGGTATCACAGCCGTTAGAAAAGAGCTTTAATATGCAGTTGTGAAAGACACAGTTTGCAAACGTAAGTCTTTCTAAAGGTTCTACAGTACCATGACCCTTCCTATGTTTCCATAGCAGCAGAATGACACGCTCACTCTGGGGTGGGAAAGTCAGCAGGGACTGTTCCTCCTGTCCATGCTACAGCGGCCCCTGCTGGCCACACACCCAGCGACTCCTGCAGGTCTGGTCTTTGTCCTCCGGGGGTTGGTAACTCTCTGACTTCCTGACTAGCTCCTGGGTGTAAGAGGCCATTAGCTTGGCAGGGGAAAGTTACTGCAGTGAGGGAACGTAATTGGAGGAGAAAAAGGCAAAATGTTTTTATCTGTATTCACTCATTACTATACATACTCAACATTGCTAAATTACATATGCTGAAAGAACGTTAAAAAGCCAATTGACTTCAACAGTGTCTAACTACAACGAACAATTAATTTGTTTTAGAATGCAATACAGATTTAAATGTTGCTAATTTGTGTGTGATTGCTATTTAATGAACTTCAAATGAGCCCAACGATATCGTTGTTTCAATCGAATTTCATCCAGTTGTTTCTGTCATCCAAATGTAGGAACTTTAACAGAACTTTTACAGAAGTTGTTCTTGTGTTACAGAGGAAAAAGTAGAGTAAAAGGTTATATACAGATTGATATTGAATGCTTACAACAATGACTACGACTTTTAAGAAGAAGAACCAATATAACCTAACCATTATGATCTATTTTAATTAGCCACACTGCATAAGACATAGGGAATATTATTATTATTATTTATTTCTTAGCAGACACCCTTATCCAAGGTGACATACAATTGTTACAAGATATCTCATTATTTTTACATACAATTACCCATTTATACAGTTGGGTTTTTACTGGCACAATCTAGGTAAAGTACCTTGCTCAAGGGTACAGCAGCAGTGTCCCCCACCTGGGATTTAACCCAGGCCCCTCCGGTCAAGAGTCCGGAGCCCTAACCACTACTCCACACTGCTCAATAATAATAATAATAATAATAATAATAATAATAATAATAATAATAATTTTTATTTTATATTTAATCTTCATCTGCTCTCCTTATACTCCTATGCATTTGAAGATTTGAAACCTATGACCCAATGTGACCAGATGAGCTACCACTTCTGTGTTTCACTTTCAAAGATGATGCTGCTTTTGTTACAATGAAGGTATAAAATTGAATCTGAAGGCTGCCAGAATGATATATAAATAAAACATGTGGTCTGGGATTTGATGCCAGGACACAGGAATGGAGGGGTTGAAATGGGAGACAAACACCCACATGGTTCTGTAAACAGCCGTTGCTAAAACAACCTGTCGCCAAGCTTTCCCAGAGTGATAAAAGACAATTATAATCTCTTTATCTTTCAAAGTAAAAAAAAAAAATGAAGCAATTGTGTTAAAGATAATGCAATCAAGCTTAACTCTTTACAGAATCATTTGAAAATAGCTGCTGTTCTCTAGAATGTGCAGCACCTAAATTCCACAGTAATATTCATAAGTTGCCACGGCAACACTTAAAAATAATGGCCGCAAATTTATAATGAATTCCGGCTGACTACCACAAGAATAACACCTGAATATCTTATGTATTTCCTCTGAGTTGTGAAAGGATTCATTTTGAATTCTGTTCTTCTTCCCACTGATTCCTGTGGTTCAGTCTTATTAGCCTCTTGCACTATAACAGAACATGGGACCAAGTCTATCACTAGACTGCACCCCTTTGCTTACACCAAGTCTATCACTAGACTGCACCCCTTTGCTTACACCATGTCTATCACTAGACTGCACCCCTTTGCTTACACCAAGTCTATCACTAGACTGCACCCCTTTGCTTACACCAAGTCTATCACTAGACTGCACCCCTTTGCTTACACCAAGTCTATCACTAGACTGCACCCCTTTGCTTACACCAAGTCTATCACTAGACTGCACCCCTTTGCTTACACCAAGTCTTCCCACCACATTGAAAAGGATTTTTTTTTAGTTTTCTGTGGAAGATGATTGACACTTTGAAAGCTGCTGATTTTCCCACCCAAACCCGCCCCAGAGTGAACGACAGCAGGGACAGTTTTATGTTTTATATTATTTATAAATCACAAGGCCTATTCCGCATGTGGAACACTCTCAAAGCTATGACAGAATGCATTTTGTCAAAGCTTTAAAAAAAAAAAAATTGTCAACAGAAAAGATTTTTTTTTTTGTGACAAAATGCATTTTCTTTTCAGAAAGAATTAAGGTTTTTGACAAATGCGTCCATAGCACTGAATCGATTGAAGATTATAAAGGAAAGCAATTTATTCACAGTTAAAGTCACTGACACGCTGAGGTTAGAGGGACACCAAACGCATTGTGCCAGAGACTTTTAATTACCATACAGCAGGGGAGAGAAAACACGCAAAGAAAAATATATTGAAAAGGAAGGAAGGTTACAAAAAACACAAAATGATCATTTCCAAAGGCGCTACTTTATGCAAATAGAATATTCACATAACTATTCAATTTCAAAGGCAGAACATTATAATTACCAAGATGCATCATTTCTTACTACCGGTATCATTGCTAGAATTTCCCCACAGGGATTTAATTGGATGTGCTACTTTATTGCAAATAGGGCAGGGCAATGGGTTTGACAGCTCTGTTATTTTTCAAATTAATAAAGTGGGATCTTTAAACGTCCTTCCACAATGCAGAAAGAACATTTCAAATCTCATCCAGTGCCACCAACATCTGTTTAATTATCATGGGGACAGCGACCCCTACTGGAGCACAAGCACCACTACACCTGCTGCACCTGTCTTCTTTGTAAGGTTTCCATCCTTGGACTGACCTTTCCCAACCTTGCTTAGCTTCTAAAAAGCTGATTAAAGTATTCTAATCCGGGTCACTTTGCTCACTCGTATCTTGCTATTTGTACAAATTTATATGTAAAATAGCAGGAAAGTATACCAGATTGTACCAGATTTAATTGAATTGAATGCAAAGAACAGATGTTCTAGCTCTGACAAAAACAAACAAAAAAAATGTTATATAAAATCTCTCTCTATATATTTTTCTGTAATTGCCCTTCACAAAAGCTGTCTTATTATGGAGTTATGAAGATCTAATCTTTGCCTGGAATGTGGAGACTGTGACGTCTCTAACATCTGTGGCTGTCAAGCCTCATCAAGTGGAATCAACATAACAAGCATCACACTTTTGGGCGCGGTTGTTTGAGCAGGCCCTGCTGAAACCGGATTTCATCACGGCGTCTTGTGGTTGCTGTTCTCATGCTGGTGGCTTTTGTTAACATTCTGAAATATGAAGCTTCATATACAAAAGAATCAAAAAGTAAATATGCAGTTTTAATATGTTGTTCCAGAATGTCGAAATGGTCTCATACTGTAATAACTGTCATTGTTTATTACCTAAAATGGGAACATGATTTCCATTGCAATCTACTGTATACGCCCCAGTAAACCACTACAGAGACACATTTGCATGGCAGATATATTGCTTTCGTTGTAATCTCATCAAACACACTTGTGATGGCTTGCAATGCACTGCAATCTCATCGCTTTAAGCAATATTTAATAAGCATTTGTGTTTAATACCCAAACAAATAATTACAGAGCTGTGCAGATAGATAATCTGGCAATGCCATCATACAAATCCTTCAATCCCGTTAACAATTTAGCAGTAAGAGTGCTTCACCAATGTTTCCGTCTGTGAAGTAAACTTACAAGAATTTTTTTTTCTTTTTCTTTTTTAAATCAGAAATGTGCAGCCGGCACACTTTAGCTTTCAATTTGACTTTGGGAATCCATTCAAAAAGCTGATTAAAGGCTTAAACACAGGGGCACTGGGGGTCTTGGCTTCAGTCATATACAGGGGTTACAGTTTTGTTCAATGGCTTTCAGCACCCCTACTTTAAAAATTGTTTCAGTGCCACTGCTTAAACATACTGGTAACACATCTGCTGTTTAACAGCAGTTTAATAATAATAATAATAATAATTATTATTATTATTATTATTATTATTATTATTATTACTACATGTTTTGGGGTAGGCTACAACTAAAATTCCAGTCCATAATGGACTTTATGCTGCGCATTGATTAATCGACCGTTCAGATTAATGCTATAAAAGAAAACGTCAGGAGAAAAAATAACCACGTTTGAAAAAGTTCATTTCATGCCAGAGTGCGAGTTCTACGCTACTATATTTTAAAAAAAATAAAAAAATTGATCCATCTTCAGAAGTCAAGTGTACCTTTATGCATCGCTGATTACGAGCATTCAGTGAGAAAGGGCTCTTCAAAAAGAAATAACATGTTGTCCTGTTCCCTAGTAGTCCGTAGTCTGGAGGTAAAACATTGCTTGTCCAATAACAAAGTTAGTGCATTCTCAATAGGGGTGGTTTAATGTTACACAGACATAGGGAGCTGTAATGCCAGGGAACGAACAGTAACCACAAAAGGTGGAGCCCTATCTTCAGTGTAGCTGGAAAGGCTGTAGCAGGGTTTAAAACACAACGCATTACTTTACCTAGCTTCCCGCTTTGCTGTATGTATTCCTGCAATATCTTGTTCGACATAATCGCGATAGTTCTGGATATTTTTTTTGTAAACACATCAGTTTTGCGTCGGGTCTTCCCATCAAAATGTCTTCTGAATTCACGACATCAGCGGTTTCAATTCAACCTGTTCAATCGGAAGCATTTCATTGGTTCCCGACGACGCTCCCAAATGTCTACGTTTTGATTGGTTCATCTGCCCTACCTGTTCATTCCTGCACAGGTTCAGAGTGACGGGAACAAAGCAGGAAACTAGTGAAAAGAATGCGATGCGTTTTAAACCCTGAAGTCTGTGTGTTCACCTAAGTGTGTGGCACTGCCGGTGTCAGAGAATGTGTCCCGTCCGTCCCCCGTCCCCCCCCCCCCCCTTAAAAAATGAATCCCCCTAAAAAAAACAATATTCGGAGATATTGGTTTCCCCGTCCGATTATTTGTACCCCCTTATTTTTTGTAACAAAGTAATTTTTTCATGCATTTTCAACTAAAACCTTATTTTTAAGACCACTTTCCCTAACCCTAACCCTAACCCTAAACCTCCACCATCCAGTCCCCTGTGACAGATCTAGTCTCGCCTACAATAATGCATGATAACAGCCTGCAAACATTACTTACATTTACTAGAATTATACACACACATATGTTAACTAGGAGTTTATGTTGACTCAGAAATGTCTTCATCTAGACAATGTGGGGAAGCTATAAAGAAGGCCAACAAGATGCTCGGATATATTGTGAGAAGTGTTGAATTTAAATCAAGGGAAGTAATGTTAAAACTTTACAATGCATTAGTAAGACCTCACCTAGAATATTGTGTTCAGTTCTGGTCACCTCGTTACAAAAAGGATATTGCTGCTCTAGAAAGAGTGCAAAGAAGAGCAACCAGAATTATCCCGGGTTTAAAAGGCATGTCATATGCAGACAGGCTTAAAGAATTGAATCTATTCAGTCTTGAACAAAGAAGACTACGCGGCAATCTGATTCAAACATTCAAAATCCTAAAAGGTATAGACAATGTCGACCCAGGGGACTTTTTTTGACCTGAAAAAAGAAACAAGGACCAGGGGTCACAAATGGAGATTAGATAGAGGGGCATTCAGAACAGAAAATAGGAGGCACTTTTTTACACAGAGAATTGTGAGGGTCTGGAACCAACTCCCCAGTAATGTTGTTGAATTCTGACACCCTGGAATCCTTCAAGAAGCTGCTTGATGAGATTCTGGGATCAATAAGCTACTAACAACCAAACGAGCAAGATGGGCTGAATGGCCTCCTCTAGTTTGTAAACTTTCTTATGTTCTTATGTTATGTTTTTATGTTCTTAACGTAGGATGGAACAAATGTTCGCTGGTGGGACACCAATACACCAACACTGTTACAATATTTCCTAAAGACAATGAAAGAAAGGTTTGCACAAAACTTTATATTCTGAAAGGAAAAAAATTCCTATAAGATAGCAGTTTAAAAGAACATTTCTCCTTGCTAGTAGTGCTTTGATTTACGGTCCAGTCAGTCAGTTCAATGGAATGATTCCAAACCTTTCTCTTACAGTGCTTCACGTTTCGCTTTTGAAATTATAATGCAAAGCAGCCTATTGTTCATTCTCTGTATTGATATTTTTATTTTTTGTTTTTGTTGAAAAAAATGCAATATTAGGCCATGGGAAATAGAAACTTTATTGCTTTTGAGAGGATTTGATACAAAACATGGAATTTGAAAGCTATCATTGGTCACGGGCAATGAAAAAAAAAAAGTTTTCTCCAAAAATAACTATAATAAAAGGTTTATGTCAGAACAAAGGCTGGACAAAATCAATGTGTTCAAGTCAGTCTAACAAAAAGGACCTTTTTGCTTGTTTAGCTGTGGCAAAGTGGTTAACAGTGTGCAGGTGCAGGAATGCAGCAGTGATCAATGAACAGACAGACAATGATAATCCAGGTGCAATGATATTTAATTTGTACAATCCAAAGTCTGATGACAAACGGCAGTAAACAATATCAGTGAGAACAGGCAATACAGCGGTGTGTGTTGCTCTGTTGTTAATCCCCGGGATGGTCCCGTAATATTAATAGTCCCGTTGCTAAACACCCACACGTAACACAAAACACAAACACAAGTCCACAGTGCGTGTGATAGTGCTCGTGGTGTAAATACAGTTATTCGTGAAGCAATGTGCAGTGATGTCCAGGTAGTGCTGGCCTTTGGCGACAGCTCTGGATCGTGTTCAGCCGTTTAATAACAACAAACAAGTGGTTCTTTAGACACGACAAAAGAAAATAAAGAAAACACTCCCGATTACAATACACGGTCTCCTTCAGGTTCAGCTTTAACCATACAAAGGAACAGATCACTTCGCTACGCTCCCTTTTGTACCGTCAATCACGACCCCTCGGTTAACAAGGTCAACCGCTCCTCTAATCCGCAGCTGCCATGTCGTTTCCCTTCCAGGTCAATGATTTAGTGTATCGTAGTTCCGCCCCTTTTTTTAGATGACTGACTTCCTTCTAACCCTGGGAATGAATTGTCTGGCCATCCAGACGTCCAGGGCACTCTGTTCCCTTTACACAGCGCCCTCACAGGTCGGGAGAGAGATTTATCACCAAGAATCATTCTATCTCTGTCACATTAACATATTAGGTTTAAAAGATTTCTTGGTTAAAATTGGTTAGTTTTTTGCTGTGCCAAACCTGAACAGATTTTAAGAATTGGATGAGCATTACATGCATTCATTATATGTGATAACTAACTGCCTGCAACAAACCCTTATTGAAACCTGCATTACAAACCGTGACAATTAAACTGAATTGAAGTTCTTGGAAATCTCAGTGTTGTAAAACTAGTAATCACTGTGGTACATGTAGGAACCCTTAAAATTAGCATTGAATCAGTGGCACAAAAGCTTAGAAACAATAAGGAAAGAAAATGGTCAGGTTTAAGTCATTCTTGTTGTGAATGTAAAAAATCCCGCTTGAAACTAACTTTTGAAGCTTTAATGCTAAAATGCATTTTGTTTAATATTGCAACTCCCTCACATGGTCACTCCCTCCACAAGCCTTCAGACAGACTCATTTACAGGAAAGCAGGTCCTGTAACAAAAGAAACAGTGAATACCATCGGGCCTGACATTTTTGGCATCTGATATTTATTAGTGCGTGAATCCAGTTATAATAGCCAGAAAACCTCAAGCTCAGCATGTCGTGTTTCATCTTTGATAAGACCGCATGGTTTCTTGATAAGAAACGTGGCAAAGGAGATCACTGTTAATAACTGTAAAGTTAATTTTAAAAAATACAGCATCATTCATCATAAACCGCGTTCACAAATGCAATCAATTTGACAGCCCATAGATGGATTCTGTCATATCAGAGAATATATTTCAGGAGAAGAATGAAGCTGGTTTCTACCAATGTGGAATGGCTGGGTGGGACATTTGCTGCAAAAGGATGTGTTTCTTCAAGACATTCAATGTGCTACCAGTCAGCAACCCATTTGCGATAATCTTAATAATCTGAGTAGTCACCGATCTTAATACTAATGCTGGGGTTTATCTCCCAGAGTTATTCATTTACACACTTATTAAGATTACTAAATGCATTGAAAAATACAGAGACATCTCCCCTGCAGTCATTCTGCATTCCTAAGAAATTGGTAACACTGTGAGGCAATGCTACAGCTGTGAGACAGCATGCTTCTTAAAATAATACATCATTACAATGTTATCATGCATAGTTACAATGTACTTAATGTGTACATTTTTTAGTGTGATATGTTTACTTGTTTTTAGTTCACCGGGGTTCATCCATATCTGTCAGATACTGTGCTGTCACCTGTAAGTCTATTTTCATCAGAATCAATCTCCAGGATGGTTTTGATAGTGAGAAATGGCTCGGGTTTAGCACAAAGGAGTGGCCCGCGGGGGCTCCTACTCTATATACTGCAGCTTTATCAATTGTCCGTTTTGTATAATCCTGTGTAAGCGAGCCCCCTTTGAAGACCTCTGAAATCTTTTTACACTGCATTTATTTATTGTACTATCAGACAGAACCGAGCATTAACAGCTTTATTGAATCCAGCATCGAACAAACACTACATATTGACCAGGGTGGTTGTGCCAGTCAATTAAGTCCACACTGCAAAACCACCATGCAATTCAGCATAATTGCACCCTGGGCTCTCCTTCTGAATGCAGTGCAAAAAAGTTCAGAGCAAGCTTGTGGCATGCCATGAGAGTTTGTCAAAAGAAATGCAGAAATAAATGTATCTATGTATTTTAATGCTGCCTTAAGGTATAGACGCAAAACTGGCCCTAGGCCGAACAGCAGGGTGAGCGGTGTACAGAGGGGGGCCAAGAGAGGACAGCAGTGATACAGATAAAGTAAGGTCATACAGTATATCAGCAGGTCTTCAACCCTGGTTCTGCAGGGGCTCTCCAGGACCAGGGATGGAGATCCCTGCTGTACATAAACATCTGCTGAAACATGAGTGCAGTAATAGACCAACGGAGAAGGACCTTGACATAAAGTCTCCTCTCCTCTTGGAGAAGGACCTTGACATAAAGTCCCCTCTCCTCTTGGAGAAGGACCTTGACATAAAGTCTCCTCTCCTCTTGGAGAAGGACCTTGACATAAAGTCCCCTCTCCTCTTGGAGAAGGACCTTGACATAAAGTCCCCTCTCCTCTTGGAGAAGGACCTTGACATAAAGTCCCCTCTCCTCTTGCTACGGGGATATTTGCACATGGATTATTGTTTCTAGTTGCTTCATTTAGATTGTTTGCATTTGTAGTCTAAGATGAGATAAACATCGGTATATAGGACAGTGACATGCTGGTGCATCTGATCAGACTCAGGCTTCCTCTTAAAAGTGACTCAAATGTGGGTGTCAAAATTCTGAATTTTAGCGGATCTTAAATGTTACCTTTAATTATAAAGGGGAAAAAAGCACAGCGAGTTTGGTAGGAGATAACTATCTCCTTTATGATGTCATGGTGCTTTGAGTGATTCTATTCATTTCATAAGGTATGTCTTTTTTTATTGCACATTATTCTGCATTTCCGCCTGAATGATTGAATTGAATAATGGAAACTCCTACCACTTCCAATTTGTTCTTGTAAAAATGTGCATCTTGACTTTAGGATGACAGCTGAAAACTTGTCACTATGAACTAGACTCCAGTGAACTGATCTAGAAAAGGATGGAGCTGTATGTATTTCTAACCTTAACCCTAACCCATATCCTAATCCTGACACTGCCATATGCCCCTAACCCTTACCATAATCCTAGCCCTAACCCTATATATTATATTATATTATATATCTGTTTGTACAGTAATCCAGGTGCATACAGCTATGAAAGGTTATGATTGTAGATTATGAGGTTGTGATTACAGTGGAAATACAAAGGATTTTCATTTCATGTTTCATGTTCAACCCCAAATAACCCCGTATAAACTATAGTAAGTTTGTGATGTTATACCAAAGAGTTTTTAAATTGATGTGTGAGTGTGTGTGTGTGTGTGTGTGTGTGTGTGTGTGTGTGTGTGTGTGTGTGTGTCTTGCATTGGTAAAGATCTCTATATATATCAAATTGTCATACCTAGTATTCCTTTTGAAATGGCTACCTTGTAAAAAAAAACTTTATTCAAACAAACAGTAAGTATAAGAAATTTTTGAAGAGCTTCTTTGCATGTAAATCCTCCATAAATTGATTTCAGTTCATTTCATGCAGATCAGCTTTTGTAGAGTTGAAAAACGTCTACATTAATTAGGAAGACCCTCATTAACAGCCATAAAGTACGGATGTACTGCTATATACTGTCCCAGAGTGCTTATTAATTCTGACAAGTTTCAGCAAATTTGTCAGCTTAGCAAGAGAATCCTTGGTAGATTTTAATAGTATTTATTATCAGCTGATTCAAGTTCGAATGGAAAGATTTCCAATAAAATACTTATTTAGCCCAGGGAGGGCAGATATATACTGTGATGTTGCTGATTATATAGAAACATGCTTGTAATTACACTTAAGGGGAGTGAGTGATGGTGAGCCAATAATAACACACCAAAAAATAAAAAAAATTGCATATATAAATGATACATTCCTTGTCTTCTTCCTTATGTGTTGGGTATTCTTGCTTAACTATCTTTTTTTTTTTTTAAATTCACCTCCATATGAAGGTTAACTGTGGTTATAGTAAGCAGCTGATTCTGTAGGTAATGCGTTCACCTCTTTGCAAGAGGGTCACTGATTCAAATCTTTTTTTAGGAATAAGTAGGACCCAATTAATCTGCCTGTGCTGCACAGTGGTTGGTTCAGGGCAGGGAACAGTTAGGGGTGACTGATGTTCTCTGAGCAAGTCGTAATAACAGCAAGGGGTTCTGATCTCAGCACCTCGACTAATTCTTCAATTGCCAACCTTTTTAATGAGAGCAAACCAGCTGAGAGAGAGAGAGAGAGAGAGAGAGAGAGAGAGAGAGAGAGAGAGAGAGAGAGAGTTTCGCTATAGAAACAGCATAGACCCAAAATAACCCAGTCATGGTTTCTGCACATTTTTCTCACCTGATTAGTGTTAGATTAATATTAGTCATATCCCCTGGCATCATGGGCTATAGTGGAAGCATTCTTCCACTTTACAGTGAGGCACACAACTTTACAGAAAGAGAACCCTTTATTGTTTGGCTTGGTTGGTTGGAGTTAGGTTGGGAATTGAGTTATTTCAGCTTCCTCGCCAACACAGAAATGAGACTCAGCCCGAGACTTGATTTGAATTTTGAAATGAAATATCATTTTAAAGATCAATATTAGCTTTGGGCTCAAGGGTTATGGTTAGATATGGGATTAGGGTTAGGGTTATATCATGCAAAAAGACTTACACATTGCGTATATTTTAACTATGCATAATAACATTGTAATTATGTGTAAGTACACATGTATTTACTTAGTGAATACACAGTAATTGGAGAGACCATGTAAAATGTTTACATTTAATAATTGTCTCATGCAGGACCAGTATAGCTTCAGGACATGAAAACATATAAGGTCTTACAACAGAAAGTTAATCTACCACACCTTAGTTACAGCACACATCCAGTTTCGCTGGCTTTGGCTATTGGGAAAGGTTGGTTTATTTCCTGAAAGTAGAAAGACTAGAAAACAGATGAATATGGTCCCCAGTGACTCACCAACTAAAATCAATGCACATTGAGTCATGCGGGTATAGTTCAGTTCTGACTCATGCTGCTCCAATTGTGTTATATGAACTTTGTGTTGTGTTCCAATTAAAAACTTTGTTTTTAAAGCTTTTAAATCTAACATTAACAGAACATGCCCTGGATGTTTTTCAATATGCATTACTTTAGATTTACTATTAAAGCCCTGAAATGATTACATTACTAAAAGAAGCTGCAAATTCTAGTCTACACCTACAGTATTTTGCAATTGAACTAAAAGGTGCCTGGGAAAGGTCACCATATTTTTAATGCACCGTTCATAATGCAACAAAAATCGACTAAATGATGCTGCTGCAGTACATTTACCATCTTATCTTTCATCCTACAGCATATCACTTCTATCAAAAAACAGAAGAACAGAAGCACTGTCAGCAACGTGCTTGAATGTTTTGGGTTTTTTCCGGGCTCCATTAGATGATTATTTGACAGTGGTTCAGCTGTATTCGATTGTGGTTCTAACGGTAGGACACTTTTACACAAATAGCATTCATTGCTTTTGAGATGCCAACAATACCCAATACAACAAAAGTCAACATGATTTGTAAGTTTTCATGGACAATCCCCACCCTTTTATTTGTGAAGCTCAAGCGTCAAACGTGCAGTAACCAACGTATTCAATTTATTTTATTTTTAAGGTATTCATTTTATGTGTTCTTGATTAGCCTCAGTAGAGGAAAGGAACCCCATGGGGTGCTAGGAAAGGAGTGGACAGACATGGGCGAAAGGGCAGCCCGAGTGCAGTGTCTGTATCTTCAGAGGCTTATCAAAGCTGAGGGAATCAATTAGACATGAGGACCTCTCCGTTTGAAGCAAGTGCAAAAGCAAGGGCACATTTTATCAAAGCGCAATAAAACATTTGGACCGGTATAAATGTGACCAAGGCAAATAAAGCCAACAACAATGTTTTTTTTTTTTTTTTGAAAAATATAAGAAAACACTATTTCAAATATAAATCAGCACATTCAACTCAGTTAGGACAAATGCAGTTTGAAAGCATCAATACCAAGCTGGGGGTGATCAGGGAGTAAATGTCTGTGAAACAGCCCGCCAAGCCAAGCCAAGCCAAAGTCTGGAGCACCCCCAAATGATTCAGCCCCTGATGCTTAAATAGGGAACCCCTAACAGTTAGGCTTTTTTTTTGCTTCCATTAAAATGAGCACAAAACTAAAACTTTGTTACAGGAAGAAGAAGGCTTCTGTCAATTTTTGAATATGGATTGAAAACTACACAATTATACTGAATCTAGTAAAGGGCAGAGACATTTACGGTCCTTATTCAAAACTGTGTCCGTCTGTCCGTCTTTCAAATTCTACTGTACATGGTTAGCATGATAACCTGCCATAAATCTTCTCCAAACCTTTAGAATAGATTCCTAGCCTCCTGGGTATAATCCAACAAAGTGTTGAATGTTTAACACGTTTTACAAATATGTATCCAATGAAGAAGAGTCTCAGTATGTGCCCAGAATGAGAGTCACTTTATCACCGCATTGTTCCAGCACTCCATAGATGCCACTTTTTAACCTGTGCTCACACTTCCGTTTAGCTTATGACAACCAAATGTTTAGCAGCTCCCTAACAATTCATGTGATCTGCTTGGTGATTCACACAATCCTGTGCTGAATTTGTATAATGATTTCTTGTAAACTTAGAGAAATACAGTTCTCTTTGACAATTCTAAGTGCTTCGGTTGACCTGATTATGTGTGGCACTATTTAGTAGTTTATTGTGATAATACAGTGAATGACTCACCACTCAAGCAGCAGGTAAAGTTCAACAGCTACAGGCTGTTTAATAATGAGCCCGACTGCAATGCACCGCCCAGAGCTAACCTTACACAATGGACCAGGGCATCTCCACCTAACGCTGCACCAGCAGAATCTTAACATAAGAGCATAAGAACATAAGAAAGTTTACAAACAAGAGGTTGTGTTTGCAGTTCTAAGTACTCTTTCTGTGTACTTTGTTCTTGGTCCCTTTTAAACGCTCTGTAAAGTGCCTTTTTTCTCAGATTTTTTGTAATTGATCTTTAATTGATCTGACAACAGGGGGTGACTAATATTGAAGCCCTTTCCACAGTGCTCAACTTGAAATATTATTCTCCCAAAAGACTGTCCCTCATGAGAGACAACAGAGAAGACTAAGCTCACAATTCTGTTCCCACAAAAGAAAAAGGACCGGTTCTGTGATTTGTAGGTCATTACGTGATAACCATTTCCAATGCTGGAAGTGGAGCCCACCATGCAATAAATCAACATTATTTACATAATCACTATCTGACAGCAGCAGTATTATGGCAGTATTATGACACACCCTGACTTTCCATTTCAAAAACAAAAACCTCACGCAGGTGTTTTCACACAAATACTCACCATGGAAATGAACTCTTGAACTTGTGAACTTGACCTCTCTCTCGCATCTAACAGATGGGGATCAGAGCTAGACAATAGCTGCAGAACTGATTTTTCAAGAAATTGAAATGGATGCGAAAACACAGCGTATACTACCGAGATGTGATTTAAACTACCATGCAACACTCGCCACTGTCAAGTGCATTTGGAAATTGTCTTGACAGATATGAGGGCTTAAAACAGTTAGTACTATTTACAGTCATATCCCCATCACTGTGTACCTGAAGTTACCTCTTCATGTGTACAGGGAGCTTGTATGTTGTATGAGCTCGGCTCCTTGATTTACTGTACACAGCGTGCCTTGGAGACTAGGAGCATGAGCCAAGGTGGAGTTCACAAAGTCTTTGACTTTGAAACAAGAAACAAAACTATAATTTCCTTGAGGACACAAAAACTATAATTTCCTTGAGGACACTTTCAGAATGAGGTATGAGCTCCAGGTAACCTTACCCTCTGCAACACAAACCTGTTCTTCTAAATTATTTTATTACCAGACTCTTTGACCAAAGTTTTTTACATGCACTAGGAGTGTTGCAGGGGTGCAGATTAATTCTGGATCCCAGAATTTAAAGTTTTCCAGTTCAGAAGTATTCCTTGTCACCAGCAAAACCACCAATTTCAAAGAAGAAGAAGAAGAAGAAGATGAGATTTAGTAAACTGCATTGCTGCACTGGTTTGGTACATTGTAAATTGCAGGCTTGGGAAACAGGGAGATTCAGATACGAAAGCAATCATCCTAAGAGCATTTCTCTTGTAATCAACAAGTCCAGGGGGAAATTGATCAAGCAATAGAAGAAATATAAATAAATAATTAAATTATACAAATCAAGCCTGAGGAAATAATTAGCAGCAGGTGTTGCAAAGCAAAGCCATCAGCTCTAAATTCAATTCTCAGACGGGTTCCTGGGAGTCTTTGCACAATCTTCATATTAATGAACAGCATTACTGTATAGAAATGGCTTATAGCTTGCAGGGTACCGTTTTCATTTATCGTTGCATCACTGTCTCTCTCTCCCACACTCACACACGTGTGCCTGTACTGATGGGGCTCCCATACAATGTGTAGCTGGAATAATAGGATTCAAAAGTTGGCTGTAACATCCCACCCCTTACAAAGAAACCCATATGTACAGATCAAACACACTGGGATATAGTTTGCTCAGGATGCCTGCTAGAAGTATGGCTATGGTGACAGCACCATCTGTTGAAGCGAATGGCAAACACCCTCAGCTATGTTAGGTCTGCCACTAACATCTCTCAACTAATGAGCCAGCAAATGACCACTTCTGCAAACCTCTTACCTGGAGAGCATTGAATTGGGTTAGCAGAGCCACCCTCGGCAGGCAGTGTATAACTGCAATTAACAGCCAGTGTTCTTGAAATAAATAATTTCAGTTTCTTCAGTCCAGATGTTAATCAGTGAAACCCAGACCAATTTTTTTTTTTTTACCTCGACAAGTAAATGTGCTTCATGCAGATACATGTTTAGTGGTATCCTCAACACATTCCACATGTTGCTAAGGAATTTTACATGCTATTTTTTTAACTTCCCATACCTCTCTGTGCTTTACAATGCTTACTTCTGCTTTACCATGATTTCTCAATGCATTATTACGCTTTGCTGTGTGTTTACTATGGGTCTCCTCAGAACTAAAATGTAGATTACTGCAGCTAAACTGGCTTGTGCTATTCCTTTCCTTTGTGTTACTCCTTACTCAAGAGGGGCTCAGTGTGTGTTACATAGTGGTTGAAGCCTCCAGCAAAATAGCTCTGTAGTGAAATAAATGTCATGCCGTGGCTTTAGCTTGACAGGACACTAGATAAACCAAGCATTTAAGGGGTAAGAACAATCCATTTGGGGGGGGGTCGAACAGCCCATAAGGACAAATTTAGTATTTGATAGTTTGAAACAACATTAATCAAACTACGACATTTGTTCATGTGAAAGACATGAACAATATGTTTGGAAACAGTTTTACTTCCTATAAGTCCCCTGCCTGTGCTGTGCGTATCACGCCTGTGACTTCTTCTTATGTATTTGCAGAACTATTTCTTCGTTGCTGTTGGACAGCTGCTTCCGTACAATTCCACACCATTGAATTACCACATGTTTTTGTGTGCTAACATCTCTGTAATGCATACATGGAGCAAGTCAACTGGTAATAAGTGATGGATTGAAATCACATGCACATGCACACAACAATAATTAAACATATTATTCGCCTAACGAGTAAATCTTTACATCACTGTTAAACATTTAAACATTTTTGAAAATGTCACCTACAATAGTTTTTCAGGAGTTGCCAAACCTTTTGTAATGTAACTGAACAAAGACAAACATGTTCTCAGTATTTTTAAACAGACAGAAAGCAATGATCAAAGCTTATTTTAAACCTCAAACAGAGTAACAATGGAAGGCAATGTAAATGTGTCATTGATAGAAATAGATGATACACCTGTTCTGGATGAAAGCACAGTGTTAGAGAAGAGAAGAACCCATTACAGCAAATATCTTATAGTTATTTCCTCATTGATAGATCTCCCTTTGATTGAAATTAATAGGAAAATCTCAGGGTGTCATAATTTTCAAAAAATCAATTAATCTTTGTTTTATATAGCGCCTTTCATAGTGGACCACCATCACAAAGTGCTTTACAAAATGCATTAACAACAAGGAAATCCATAATACTGAGACAGAGAGAGGTAAGAGAGAGAGAGAGGGAGAGGGAGAGGTGAGAGAGAGATGAAGAGAAAGACAGAGAGAGAGAGCAAGAGAGAGAGACAGGTGAGAGAGAGAGACAACGAGAGAGAGAGAGAGAGAGAGAGAGAGAGAGAGAGAGAGAGAGAGAGACAGGAAGAGAAGTAGAGATAGAGAGAGAGAGAGACAGGTGAGAGATAGAGATCCAGCAAGAGAGAGAGAGAGAGAGAGAGAGAGAGAGAGAGAGAGAGAGAGAGAGAGAGACGCCCTTCTCCTCATATAACACAAGGTGAGAGCTCCTCTTCCATCAGAACTCTTCCAGAACTCCACGCAGTGCTGTCACAGGTAAGAAAATGCAATGTAACTGCTGTAAATACTTTGTACAATTATTTTCCAAAAGACAAAAGTCTTATACTGTGAAACTGTTAGACTGTCAAACCTATTTACCAAATTGTCATGATCAATTTTCTTCCCGACAAACAATGCAGCCACTTAATTTAGGCACTAATGACGATTTTGAGTAAATTTTGAGAATTTGGCCCAATGTCTTCAATTGAACATACTGGGAATTCTCTAAACTTTTATATTGCTACTGACTAATAGGCAGAAAACTTTTAAATAATTGAAGTTACCATAAAAGCTATCTAATCCATCTTTGCTTTGGACCGGAAAATTGTGCTGGATTATACCTAAAAATAAATACAAATAAAGGTATCAAATACGATTTGAACACTTACTACAATGCATACAGTCGAAGTACACTCCAGGTATATCCTGTAATTCAAGGATTCTCCATTAAGTAAATAAGGATTCTACTATATGTATTTAGAAAACATACCGGATCATATATATATATATATATATATATATATATATATATATATATATATATATATATATAAATATGTATATATATATAAGGACCATAAATTTCAATGGGGACCCAAAAATGATGCAGTTTCACAGAATGCAGGTTTGTAAAGGGGCTGGATTAAACAGGTTTAATTGTATCAGTCTCAAAACCATTGTCTTCAACTTGTTATTTAAACGCCAAATCTAATTTTAAAATGAATAAGAAACAAAGCGGGGGTCCTAACAAGCCACCACATGTGTGCTATGTGTTGTTTATTTGTGCTTTGGTTACTGTATGTGGGTGTGCATCAGATTCCTCTGAGCTGTATTTATGGTACTTTAAACCAGGTCCCTGTTGATTTCATATTAGAATAATGGAATATAAGAAACTTCACACAGGTTTTTTCTCAGTTTAAAATGTGTGGGACTTCCTGCACTGATGTTGTTTTTTTTTAAGGATGCACAGTATTTAGGTTGGTATCAAAGTATAAATATACCACTGCAGTAAAACTAAATGCATCTGCATCATGTTATTTCCATAAACAAATCTGTACAGCTGTATTTAGAAGCAGGGTGTTTTTAGATTCCAGTTAATTAATTCCTGTACATGGTGACCATGAGAGGAAGTCTTACTTTTGTTGAAGACTTTATTTCGATATTTCCAGTACAGAAAAAGGTTACACAAGTCTACAGATCTGAAGGGACTAAATGTATGTGTACTATATAGTATATAAATATGTACCATGCACTTAGAACATTCATATCCAAAAAGGGAGTAAGAGCTATGAGTAATATACCCCTTAATGATCATTTTGGAAATAAACCTTAAATAAAGAATTTTGTTTTGAAAGTTTTGTATTTCCATTCGGATAAGGCGCCTGCTAGATAATCTCCTGTTTATCAACCACAATAAAGAGCCTAAATCATGACTTGAGTTAACACGCACGCCTTAAAAATAACACGATGGGGTACATTAGCATCTGCTGAATATGCAAAATACACGGTGATGTGTTCAAATGAAATGGCATGAGAGCACTAATGAGGCTAATGATATTCAGATGATATTTACTAAACTGTGCTAACCATGAGGCACACCTTAAATCGCGAGGTAGATAGCACTGATGGAAAGCAGGTGTTACGAGCCGAGATCCGTCTTAAAGCTGTCTGTCAGCACAAGGTACAGCTATATGTATGTACGATACTACACATCCGAAACTCTGTAATAAGTAAGACTAATTTTAAAGTAAATGCGTTTATATACTAAAACGCACATATACCAGCCGACTGCATATAATAAATAAATAAATAAATAAATAAATAAATAAATAAATAAATACACTTTTGAACAGAAATACGTATACAGGTATATTATGATTAAATAAAACTTAACAAAATAAGTAACAGGACTTTGAAAATAAATGTGTTTATGTAGCCTAAAGATATATATATTAAAAAAAATCATGCAAAAGCTTAATATGCAAACGGGGGGGGGGGGGGGGGGGGGGGGTGGTACTATACAAACGAAATATAAAAAAAAAAGCCATGCCTGCGTTCATACAGACAATTGAAACACGGTAATATAAATACATCAAGGAAATTGGGTTTACAATCACAAAGCACGTAATATCAAAGAACGCAGTGTTCTCCTAAATCACATAGTGCTTAGTGCACTTTTTTTTTTTCCACTCGATTTGGGCACAGCCTTGCACGTGTCAGCTGACACCGTGGTCAATACCTTCCGCATACCTGTTTTTACTTCTGTGCAGATCATTGTGTACCTTCACAGCGTAAACGATTTGCACTTTTCTGATTCAAACATTCAAAATCCTAAAAGGTATAGACAATGTCAACCCGGGGGACTTCTTTGACTTGAAAAAAGAAAAAAGGACCAGGGGTCATAAATGGAGATTAGATAAAGGGGCATTCAGAACAGAAAATAGGAGGCACTTTTTTACACAGAGAATTGTGAGGGTCTGGAACCAACTCCCCAGTAATGTTGTTGAAGCTGACACCCTGGGATCCTTCAAGAAGCTGCTTGATGAGATTCTGGGATCAATAAGCTACTAACAACCAAACGAGCAAGATGGGCTGAATGGCCTCCTCTCGTTTGTAAACTTTCTTATGTTCTTATGTTCTAATAGATATTATAGTTATTATTACCTGTGCATTTCTTGTAGTTGGTGTCTGCGAGATCCGCGTGAACGGCATATCAATGAACAGAAATGCGTTGATCGCTGAAATATGCCACCTGGTCTAAATGCCAACTCCATACTTCATTGTATTCACAGTTTCATTAATGTAGTCTAAGGGCGGCAGACTGATCTAATAAATGATGGATAAAAAGGAATAGGCGACTAATACTATACTGTATAAGCGAAATGCTTTTTATATATACTGTACAGCCATGATGGTGTCTAAGTAGGATTGTTTCTAACTGTTTATTTATTTATTTTTGCGATCCTGCCTTTCAAACGCTATATAGTATTGCACGTTATAGAGTATTGCATACAAATAATAATAATTATTATTATTATTATTATTATTATTATTATTATTATTATTTATTTATTTATTTATTTATTTATTTATTTCTTAGCAGACGCCCTTATCCAGGGCGACTTACAGTTGTAAACAAAAATACATTTCAAGAAATGCAAGTAATAATACAATTAAGAGCAAGATAAATACAATGACTTTGGTTTAGTAAAAGTAAAGAACTGACAACTGCATATCTCATTCCTTTATAGTCAGTGGCCCCTATGTCGTCATTTCGTTAAGACGCGCTGTATCTTCTGTGATAAAGCATGTCTTAATATGCTAATAATTTCCATAGCGTGTTATGGGATTGTGTTAACACGCCTCTTATGGCTACTTTTAAGAACCTTTAGTAAATGAGGCCATTAGAGCTCTTTACTCCAAATTGTCATTACCACATTTTTCAGAATAAAAAATGAACACACCCAATAAATGTACCAAAACAGTAATAAACAATTCACAGCCATTTAATTTGTTCATTCCTTTTAGAATTATTATTGCTCTTTGCTTCCCTTAAGAAAAACCATTGTGCTAATGATGATTTGTAGTAAATAGCTTTGAGAATCTAATCTTAATGACAAAGCAAAACTGAAGGCAGTGGAAACAAGGCAAGCTGTTTCAAAAGGTACATACAGTTTCTGATTGTATCTACTGACGTAAATGTCATGTGAGATTAAAAACAACCGTGACTGATAATATTTTTACTGGAACAGATTTACATACATATTTCCAGGAACTTCCTAGGGAACTAGAAATATATAAATCTGTGTCTAACATCCTTGATAGAATCTCATTTATAAGAAAAGTTAGTTTTCATTTCATTTGCTTAGATTTTTTTGTTTTTTCACCATTAAATAAGCAAAGCATAGGGAAGCATTGTAAAGGCCAGACAGAAAGAGCTGTATTCAAAGACATGGCAAACCATGGTACACAATGATAAATGCATAATGTAACCATAGGGAAAGGGAGGTTGGTTTTGCAATCACAAAGCAAAGCCTTTCAAACAGCTGTAGAGGAAACAGAAAGGCTGTTTGTTTTCGTTCACCCAGGAGTGAACATGTAAATACACATCCCAGCATTCAAACAACATGGAACATTCTATTGTGAAAGTTTGCATGACCCCATCTGTGGCTTAACACTGCTATTAACTGAAGAAACATTATGACAAATAAAACCAATAATACGTTTCAAAATAGACTTGTTTTTTTTCTTATTATTATTATTTTGCAGGAGCAAAGGATAGTTGCATTTCAGTTGCAGCCATGGGCCTATCCACTCTTTGTGTGGCTGTTTTCTGCTTGTACCTTGTGAGCACATCAGAAGGTAAGTGCAGCAGTGTGCTCTCCTATGTGTTCAGCTTTGCTGTTCCCGTGAGAATCTCTGTATGGGCTGGGCTGGTGCTAGTGCTGACATGCCCCCTGCATACCAAGGGGGTGAGGAGATTCTTAAGCAAGGCATTCTTAAGCAACAGAGCCATCTCCAGCTCAAGTGGACCAAATCCTGGGGAGTTGTCTCGTAACATAACTCCCATGTAATGAGGAAAGAGTTTGCAATCCAGCGTAGGTGTTAATGTGCCTGAATAAGAAGGGCTGTGTAACTACGCGGTGAGAACCAGTCAAGGTGAAACATGCCCATTCTATTGTCTTCATGACCTAGGCAGTTAATCTTAGCAGCATTCTATGAGACACTCCAAGAGCCTTCCAACAAAAGACAATGAATTACTGAAATTCCACATGAGTGGGACTGAGCCACTGCCTTAACATAATCAGCAGGATGGATCTCTGTGGCTGGGGGCCTCTGCAATCCAAATAAGATATGCCCCTCCCCTGGCTACTCTTACATAATAGTAGCTCCCCACCTACTCCCATTCCAACCTGACACATAGTTCAGAACACCACTCCAATCTCATCTGCCTGTGCTACGTAGACAGCGACAGGAAGCGATACAAAGAACTACTAAATCGCACACAAGCAAGGACTTAAATTAAAAACAGGAACCCACTCCAACAAATCATAAAGTAACACTGCTCTCCACTCTCTTACACATACTGGCTATAGCAAACAAGGGAAACAAATCCCTAGTTGAGCTACTTGCAATAGCAACACAACCCTGTACATTTAATTGTAAAAAAAAAGAAAAGAATATGTATTTATACTAAGATAAAGTTTCTTAGCAAAATTGAATTTGTAATTGTACCCGGTTTGACAGAATTTTACTGCGTGTGTTCTGTGTGATTCTCTGCTGTCGTTTGTCCTTATAGATCTTTCATACACACACACACACACACACACATATATATACATACACAGTATGTGTGTTTATTTATTTTTTTTTGCCATGCTTACTAACTCTCCTAGCAAAACGTGCTTGTGGACAGATTCCCCAAGGCTTTATGGAAGTGGAAGTGAGGCGTGGAACACAAAATTTCCATCCGAGGATTTGCATACATTTCATATCCATAGTTGTTGAATGTTCTCTGCTAATGAATGGGATCAACAAGCCTTGTCCATTTAATTTGCTTGACAGAGCATGCAAGGTACCAAGGTGGCATTATACAATTAGTTTCCACTGTATTTCTTAATTTTGCATGACATTTACATGACATCTACAGTTATAGCCTAACTTTAAAAATAAATATGCTTTTCAATTTCCAGGTCAAAACCCCAATAAGGAAGAGAACAAACCCACAGTAAGTGACAGCTGGAAAATGCTTTTTATATACAGTGCTTGCATGAGTATTGTCTTCAACACAGCAGTTCATACATTTAAAATGCAGCCCCTTGGACATACTCTATGCAAAACAGCAGCCTGTGCTGTAAAATTAAAGATAAACTAACAAGGATAAGCAACAACACAATCATTAAGTCAAACACGGAAATCAATTATTTTAGGGGCTGGGGATATTTATATTCTGTTCCTATGATTTGCAGGGAAGATGTTCAGGGTGGGAGGAGACTCTCTCGACTCAGCTGACTGCACCTTCGAACTTCATATCTTTCCTCAACACCAACTACAAGATTCTCCCCAAGCTGTCGAGCGGCTGTGTGATGTCATTCAACCAGTCTGCCAACGCCACCGCTGTGGCAGATTTGTGAGTAGAACAGATCTTCTGCTACGAAACACTGTGCTTTTACTAGCCACCAGACCTGGGACAATTATATTGTATTTGATATTTTATTTGTATACACAAACTATTTCAAATAGTTGAACTATTTAAATATATATGCTTGAATAAATCCATTTTGTTTTTAAATATTAAAATATTAATTGCACAAAGTCAAATATTATTTGAAAATAATTAAATGTTTTGTAAGTTATTTGAAAAAAATAAAAAACTAAACCCTAATTATTACCCTAAATGTATAATTATGAACCAAGTCTTGCAATTACCACATGCCGGTTGAGAGGGATTTCTAACAAGGAAAATGCTAAACATGTTCAATTCAATAACTTCAAAACAGACCATTAAAACAGTGGTTAAAGATATTTAATTGTTTTCAAATATTTACCCACTGAAATAAAATATTCAGATCTTTAAATTAATTGATCAAATTAAATGTATTTGAAATAGAGCAGTTTCCAAAAGATAATTGAGTGGTTAACAAGGACAAGGCTTAACCTGCTTAGAATGCAGGATAATAATTTGGCTGCTGTGTGTTACGTGTTTATGAAGAGTTTAAAGTATTTCAATGTATTTCAACTAGTTTACTCACATTTAAACAGTTACAAATAATAATTGCTTTCCACAAACCATATTTAAATATTTTCAAATAATAGTTACTTTCTGCAATTTGTATTATTTTCAAATAATAGTTACTGTTCACAAACCATATTTATAACTATATTTATCCAGGTCTGCTAGCCACCATTTATTACGATGGGAAAACTGCACAAATACTGTGTTAAAATACAGAGGTGAATTTCTATAAGGGTAACCATGCAAACCGTCCAAATTTGTAAACCAACCCTGTGTCTGCTCTCCAGAATGAAAGTCTTGAATGAGGTGTATGACGATCTGAACCCTGGCACCCGAAAAATGGTTTACTTGTGGATCGAAAAAATGTACAGTAAGGAAAATGGACCTGTCGTCAACAAAGAGGCTGACAAGGAACCAGTCAAGCCTACTGGGAAGTCTGGTGACAAACCTGGGCCAGACCAAGGGAAAGGTACGTTCAATGGAGAATGGGGCGATGATGAAGTTCTGTAAAAAGGTTCTGATACCACAGAGCCCTCTTTCGGTTCTGAAAAAGTGTTTCAAGTGTACCAGCAGAACAAATGTCTTTATTTCATAAGTTACGTGTGGTTGGTTGATTCATTGCAATTGTTCTGCCCATGTTGGGTTAACTGGTTCTGATGAGGAATAAATAAATAAATAAATAAATAAATAAGAAACAACTCTAGGCTACTCACAAGCCCCGGCATCAAATCTCTGAGTTGTGTATTTCTGGTCTGATAACCTCATTGGGTGTATAATAATTTCATGCTACTGACGTTTTGGAGTAAACAGCTTTGAGAACCAAGTGCACAGTATCATTGGGATTGCTCTAATTAAAGAGTGCTTATATAAATTAACATGTATAATATAATTGCCATATATATAGAAATATATATATATATATATATATATATATATATATATATATATATATATATATATATATATATATATATATTTCTTTTTTTTAATTAAAGAAAAGAGAACTGTTCTGCATTTCTAAAGTTTATGTTGGGTTTTTTTCTCAGACAAATCCAATTGGATCACCGTGAATGTTCTTAAATTGCTGGGCCGCTTTCTTCTACAAGCTCCCATTTCAACCATCAAGGACATTGGAGGGAATATCAACAGCAGTGTAAGTAAATGCACACCTGCAGCTTCATTGAGCACATGCACTTCAACTAATACCGTGCAATAAACAGAACCACTGAACAGCTCATTCACACACAGTCGCCGCATTTTATGCGTCATTTAGAAGATTTTCTGGTTGCGCTACAAAAATTGCATGACCTTAAAAAGCACTTGTACAATGTGCACTTCTTACACTACACTAGCAAAACCCTATAGTTTACTTGATCTGATAATGTAACCCAAATGCAGCACTTATTAGTGTGATGTATCAGGACTCCTCCAGTCACTCCTACCTAAAAGTTTCTAGTTTTGTGCATCATTCACCCATGTATTTAAGTATTTTTCATTTTGAAGTTCATTTTTTCGTTGTATTTGTTTTTTCGCAGCTCTGCAGTTTGTACAGCAATGTCACCGAACCCTTTGACAAATTCTATGACCTCAACTCAGCGCAAGCAAACGTCCTATTTCAGGGGCTCCAGAAGTGCAACGTCAACATAACAGATAAAAAGGAGATCGCAAAGTAAGGATAACCTATTTGAACCTAATGATAAATGAACTGGCAATAATACTGATAGCAATACAAAAGGGTCAAGATATCAGCTTCAGCAGATGATGCATAGCCAGGTCCTTGTTGCATAACATTTGGGTGCAGTTTTACAAACCAAATTTATTCATGGTTAGATTTTGAACGGCGCAAAATATATTTGAATGTTGAATTGTATGTATTTAACCTTTAGTAAGTTATGCGGTTTAAAAATGTTCTGTAGCAGGTTTACTGGGGAGAAGGGGCTCTACAACAGGAGCTAGGATAGTAGGCAGCTTTCTCTTTTTTATTGTAGGCTTGGACAGATGGCTTGCTTCTTTGCCCCTTTTACTGATAAACTGAATCAATCTACTGTCAACTTTCTGATGATGAAGCTGAAGAACTGCAGCGGGGATGTGAAAAATGTAAGTACCTATGCCCTCTCCAGTAGAATCACATGCATGTATTAAAATGTAAGTACCTGTGCCCTCTCCAGTAGAATCACATGCATGTATTAAAATGTAAGTACCTGTGCCCTCTCCAGTAGAATCACATGCATGTATTAAAATGTAAGTACCTGTGACCTCTCCAGTAGAATAAAATGCATGTATTAAAATGTAAGTACCTGTGCCCTCTCCAGTAGAATCACATGCATGTATTAAAGAGTTGCTAGGACACACTTCAAAATACAGGTGCATGCTGTTGCGCTGTTGTTAACATTTACTAGTAATACAGTATTTATGCATGCACTTAGTCTGTGCTTGTGAGGATGAAGCTCCACACATTAACTACATGTATTTAAAAAAGTTATTATCTACCTATACATATAACATATGTAACAGAGTGTGTGTCTTTACATGTTCTTGTGACACTGCATTTCAACAACCAGTTATTACAGTATAAATACTGATAGTGTTTATGACTCCCTTTATGTAGTACCACATTCTGCAGTAGAATGGGTTTATGAGTTTTAGAGCAAGGGGATTAAGATCTACAGTAACAACAGACCCCTGGGGTTTAAGCTGCAAAGCATAGTTTTGCTATTCTTATTTATAACCTCTCTCCTCTGCAGGTGTACCAGAATCTCATGAAGTCGAGGCCAACAGACAGTATAAATGCAGACGAACTGAAAAACCTCGGGGACGCAGCTGTGGGCTTCAGTGTGAACCAGCTGGGCAACCTTAGCAAAAAAGTCATCCAGGAATCTCTGGACCAGCTTAAGAAAATCAATGGCTGGTCCCAGGGACAGAAGAAAGCACTGCTGGAAAAAGTCATTGATGCAGCAGATGTAAGCAAGCATACAAGGCAACAACATCCTTATTCAGTTAACTACAATACAGCAGGGCACAAAGTATAGTTTTTGTATCTGGGTCGCTAAATTTATAGTGCATGCGTTTTTTTTCCATTCTTATGATGATTTAGAGTAAAAAGCTATGTGAATCTAGCTCATATTACCTTACTATACAAGCATGTGAATAAAACCTTTTTTTTTCAGACCCAGAATGCAACGGGACTAAAAAAGCTGGGTGGCTTGGTCAGTGCTTTGGACAGCAAGGCCCTGGGCAAGTTGAAGGGCAGTGACCTGCTTGAGGCCTTCAAGTCCCAGGATGTCGCACAATCTGCAGATTCCATGCAGCCCGTCCAGAAGAAATCGATTGTCAGAGCCGTACGTACACTATGTTATATATATATATATATATATATATATATATATATATATATATATATATATATATATATATATATATATATTCAATATCTTCGAGTTTTAAATCCTCTAAGATCTCTTTATTAGATTACTAATAATTCAGTCAGGACAATCTTGTGTTAAGTAACCACCTTTATTATAATACAAAATCTTACAGATTTCCAAAAACATTGAAACCATCCCGGTTAACAAAAAATATTAGGCAGAGGTGTATACTCCCCCCCTTCGGATGAGGTTGGGAGTGAGGTGGCGGTTGGGAGTGAAGTGGTGGTTGGGGAGGAGGTGGTTGGGAGTGAGGTGGTGCTGGTTGGGGAGGTGATAATTCGAAAGCATGGCAGGACTGAGTTTGTGAAGTAGGTTCATATACCTTATTGGTTGATGGCTTGTAGATTGACCAATGAATGTACTAGGCACTTGTATTAATGAGATTTCCTGCCTGAAAACCTTGCAAGCTCTGCATAGGTTTCTTCCATCACTCAAAAATGTTTATACAGTACATACACAGATACATCTTTTGAATGGGAAATAAAGATCTGATTCACGCACTCTAGGATTAGAGCTTAAATATTTCAACACCTTTTTTCAAGCATTTCTACACAACTGCGAGCTCCGTGTTGAATTGCCAATTATTGTAACATTGTGTCTCCCCTGAAGATCTTGAAGGACAAATCCATCAATGAAGCTTTGAAAGACCTGCCACCCGCACTGATGAGTGAACTCTCCTCTCAGACACTGAAGAACGCAACTGACAGCACGCTTACTCTGGACTTCCTGGATAAACCCATTCCCTGGAACAGGGGACAGGTAAAGCGCGAGAGCTGCAGTGATGCATGCGTGACGTTTGTAACTTGCATTAAAGATTGACATTTGTAGAAATGTGATACATGCATGTAGTATGAAGCCTGTTTTATATCGAAGACCTTTTAGTCACAGGGTCTGGGTGAAGCTATGATGGTCAGAACTGATAGCCATCTTTTGTAATACAATGTCCCATTCCAGCAACATGCTGTGCAGTACCTATAAAACATTTTTAAAAAATTGAATATTGTGTTTGCCTATGTCTGGAATTGATAGTATCACATTAGAGAAAAGAATAACAAGCTCTGTGTTGCAAAACTGTCACTCTTAAATTGTGTTTAAAAACAAGTCCTGGCACTTTCAACAGTGTATAAGAAAATGCCTCCCACACCCATAGTAAAATATTTTTCCATGTTTGCTTTTCAGGCTTTAGTCATCATTAAGACAATCCTTAAGAATCTTAAAACTCCTGAAGACATGAAGTGAGAGACCTACTTTTTAATATATTTAATCTGTAGTGGTTCATAATTCATTTGTACCATTTCTATATTCATATTTATGCTTATATGCAGTACCTACTGTCAACCTTATTTTTTCTTTCTTTTATTACAGAAAACTGCGGGATGCTGTGACTGGTCTGACTTGCAGTAACTTAGAAAGCATGTCTGTGGATAACTTGAGAGCTCTCGCTGCAAATGAAAAAATGACCCGTGACCAGGTAGGTGCAGTGCAACATATACTGTGTATGTATACTGTATATCACTGTCAGTTTACAGCCTCAGTACAGCAGTTAAAATGAAAACACTTTTTAAAAAAACTTTTAAAACGCTCAGCGCTGAACTTAATTGCCATTGACAGCTTTCTTGTTTTGAGATCAACTCATTAATGAATGGATGTATTTAAAACCTGCCGATAAATATTTCTTAAAGGCAATTCCGCGTACGAGTATCAGCACCCCCTAATCACTGCTCTTCAAATGCACTTAAAACATGGAACTGAAAAAGCAATGAAAATTACCAGGTGGAGATCCCAAGTTGTTGGAAGATTTCAGAGCTACTGTGCCGCTATGAAATGGCGCCATGGCCACCGTTGCAGCAACTAATCATAACAGCTTTTTGTTTGATTCAGTTTAACATTATGTGATTGGTTTATCGCCCTGGTGCCCTGTTTGATGCACATATTTGTTAATCTCTAGGTTCGCTGTGCTGCTGCCGCTTATTTTAAAGCCTTAAACAAGAAATTGGCTGACCTGACGGCAGTTGAAATAACCCAGATTCCACCTAGTTTTCTCCTGTTCTTAAAGTAAGTTACAACATTATTTGTGTTTTGCAGCATGATTTTTCTGGAATGCGTTACCTTGCCCAAGCCATTTAGAAAACTGTGGGGATGTTGAGCTAAACTTTAAGGCAATCGCCAGTTTATTCAATTAACAGAGCAAATGTAAATAGCATTCTGCTACAGTTAAAACATGATCAGTGTTATTCATAAAATATTTATCCAAGTAGAAATGAATCTTTTCCCCCAATGGATCATTTCCCTCCAGCTAGACCAGTGAATTAAACCAGGCACTAAGATTCCACGGTCTGTTGCAGGTCTTTTGATGAGCTAATAAAGATGCAGAGCTCCACCTGTTCTTCAGTAGTGTCCCTCCTGGCTCAGGCTAACCCAAAGCTCCTGCCCAGGAGCTCTGCAAGACGACAGGAGATACTCAAATTCATCAAGAGCTGCCTTGTAAGTTATTTCAGTGTTTGCTTACAAACCCCTTTCAGTGTTTTTATGCAGTTTTGTGTTTCCATGTCTGGGTTTTAATCACTGCTCAGCAGAGCTGAGCCTGGTCAGTAGGTGGAAGAAGTGGGGCCAGAACTGTTCATACATTAACTGTGTGTTAAGAGCACTGAGTGTGATGGGCTATCCTTCAAAAGATCTATCTACTCTATCTATAGACATGAATGCAGTGAGCTTCTCCAGCACTGTGTATGTTGTCTCATTCATGTTTCCCATTCCAGAAACTTGATGATACCCTAACCCTGAATGCTAGTCAGGTCTACAATCTGGGTCTTGCTGTTTGTTACTTCGACCCGAAGGACTTTGATAACATGGGAACCGATGTTTTCCAAGGGGCCATTGACAAGCTTAAAGACTGTGGCAAATTCGAGGGCAAAGTGAAAGAGTCGCTCGCCAGCAAGATAATAGCCACATACGGGTATGAACTGCAGAGCTGGGCTTTTTCGATAGGTTAATCAGATGGTCAAGACACACGGTCTGACAAATAACAGCATCTTAGAATGAGTTATTTCATCTCCCTGAATGTGACCGTTTCAACGAACCTGTCCACTTGTGGTCCTAACTTCTCGCATTTGTAAACACGTACTGCCATATACTGTGGCAAAAGAATGCAACGTGGTAATGCATGGCAAAAATAAATAAATAAATGTTCGTCTTTGGCAAACATGGGGAAAACATAGAGGCCTTAACAAAAACGTATCTGAAATCAATAACATTGTGAGGTGTAACATATCAATAACATTGTGAGGTGTAACATATCAATAACATTGTGAGGTGTAACATATCAATAACATTGTGAGGTGTAACATATCAATAACATTGTGAGGTGTAACATATCAATAACATTGTGAGGTGTAACATATCAATAACATTGTGAGGTGTAACATATCAATAACATTGTGAGGTGTAACATATCAATAACATTGTGAGGTGTAACATATCAATAACAGATATGGTTCTGGTTGCTGATGCTGCTGATGTTTTACACAGTAACTCCTCCACCTGGACTCCTGATGTTCTCAATCAGCTGCAATCCCTGCTGTCTCTGTTTAATTCAACACAACTGGAGAAGCTCCAAACCAATGTAAGCATATCTTACATCAGTAACACTGCACATGAAGTGTCTCTGATTACTGTGCATTTACATAGTAGTTACTAAGCAAATACACGTGCACTTACCCATAACTACAATGTTATCATGCATAGTTATAATGTCCTTAATGTGTACATCTTTTTGTATGCTATAACTCTAACCCTTTTTCTGTACTTACATATATCATGCATTCATACAGATCTGCATTGTTAATTAAACTGTTTCTTGAAGAATAATAGTTCAAAAGGGATTTCCATTTATATTCCTTGCATTTAAGTTTCAAAGCTTTCCTGTCTGATATGTTCTGGTAACACTTTTGTTGTCCTTGAATAAACATTACACCTGTTGGATATCTGTATAACTTGTGGCTTGAAATTAATACCGTACTTGCATCAGGATGTGTCCCTTGGTCAGTAACTGTACATTTTCTGATACTGTTCTTAATGTCTAGGCTGACATCAGAGTAGTCCTTGGAAACATTCTGTCTCAGGTGATGAAACCAGAGGGATTTGTAGCCCCAGATTTGGACTTCACTCCCAAAATGGACGATGTGAGCAAAGCATTCTCCAAAATGGTCTTGGGAGATCAAGCAGCAACACCCTCCAGCAAAAGGAGAAAGCGAGCAACAGGTACAGCGTGGGTCACTTTCATTGAATAGGGAGACCTTAATGTATAAGCTAGTTATTGAATTGCGTGGACCATGCTGTGTCAGTACCAGGTAGTTTCAATCACAATGTTACAGAAAATCCAAGTTCTCCAATTACCCTAAACATACAGGGGATTCGAGCAAGTCCTCATTTAATCCTGTCTTGTCCCTCTCTGCTTATGTTGCTCTGCTACTGATTTTTGTGAACTGCTATAACACAAAATTATATTTTCTTACAGCATACAACTGCAGCAATGTTACCCCACCCACTACGGATCAAATACAAACTCTCAATGCCGGATGCACTGCTTTCTCCCCTGCGCAGCTACAATGCATGTCAACAGACACCTTCACCAACACTCTGGATATCTTAGCCTCCGTGAAGGGATTCAGCATGGAACAGCTCACTGCCTTGACAGTGAAAGCGTTAGAGGTAAATAGGTTGGACTGCTTTTGTTTTGTTGTGTGTGCTTTTTTGTTATTCATTTTAGTTTTTTTTCCTTGATGATTAATCTACAATTAAGACAACATTGTGATTTAAGGTTAGGGTTATGGATAGGTATAGTTATGGTTAAGGTTAGAGTTAGGGTAATGGTTAGGGTTAAGGTCAGAGTTAGGGTAAAGGTTAGGGTTGGGTTAGGGTTAGGGTTGAGGTTGAGATTAGGGTTGGGGTTGGGGTAGGAGTTGGGGTTGGTGCTGTAACGAGATGGCATTTCAAAGAAGGGGGTTGTGCTTTCCAAAGTAGCTTATCAGGGATACATGCATTTAAGATCAAAGTAGACAAACTCTTTTGACAAGTGCCTTCATCATCAGCTATTGCCTAAAACGACTGAAGGCACAAGCCAACACATTGACTTGAATTTCATTTCTTCTACATTTTTTTTTTTAACGTAAGTTTAGAATGATGCTTGATATTACTATTCTAAACCTGCTTCCAGGCTGGCACTGTAACCCTGTGTTTCTTTCCAAAGGTATACAGTCAGAAAGATCTGGTGAAACAGATCAGCAGCCTGAAGGGAATCGTATTGGCTTTCTCTCAAGACCAAGTCAAAGAATACCTTGCTACTCCAGATATTGATATGCTGTCTGCGGTGGGAGAAAGCAAGGACTGGCTCAATGTGAGTGCAACCTTCACTTTAATACACAACACTGTGCTGCAAAGCACTCTTAGGGCATCGACACAGTAATTGCACAGTCCTTGCCCTAGGCTCAATCCTATTCTTAACCAGATCATTACTGACGCTTATTACTGGGTTGCAGATACACAGTTAATATAAAGCAGGACCTAACGTCACATTTCTGATTTTCATCCATTTTCTGATGCAGTTAGGCACAGTAAAGGGGTGGGCTCTACAGTCCTCGGCCATTAGAAATCAGTCAAAGGAATTTTAGTGAAACGTTGTTTGTAAGGCATTGTTTATGGTTTTTGGGGGGTTTTTTTATGTCTTGCAGCCAGAAATGCAATCCAAAGCCAAGATCATAGTTGATAACTTCCTGAAAAACAAGACAGTGAGCAATCTGACTAGCAGTGACCTGGTGGGAATGCGCTACTTCATCTGTGTGCTTAGCGCCGAGCAAATCGGAAACATCAGCAATGCGGAATACAGGTAATTTATTCACTAGGTAGACTGAGAAATTCGAAGAGAGTAATGTTCCAACTAGAAGTGATTGACTAAACCAGTAGCCTTCCCCCTCAAAGACATGCTGTGCTGTGAAGCGCTGTTTCTCCAGCCAGTTCTGCTCTGCTTGGTAGATGTTTTTAAGAAGGTTTTGCCCACAAGGTGGACTTTGTAATTTACCTCCCTGTCTTGATCCGCACATGTGGGATTCAGAAAAAAGAAATACATGAAATTAATGCACTTTGTCTTTTTCTCTTTGCATGGCAGTACTGCCGTAAGCAACATTGGAAAGCTTCAGTGCCCCAGCGATGTCCTGACTGCTTTGAAGAATAAAGCAATAAGCACCTTCGGTTCTCCGGACACCTGGTCCGAGCACGTTGCTCAGGACCTGGGGACCACAATGGGTAAGATCCTCAGAGTTTTGTTTTTAGCCGTCCATACATGCACTTTACATCATCTGCATTTTACCAGTATTTATTTCTTACCTATTTTAATATCTTACCTCTGTACAACTGAGACAATCAATGGCATATTAAGGAAATGTATACGGGATAAAGTATCCCTTTTAAGTTCCATATTATATATATATATATATATATAATTCCTGAAAACCAAGCCAGAGAGCAATTTGAATATATGATTTGAATATACTGAATATATATGTGTGTATATATATATATATATATATATATATATATATATATATATATATATATATATATATATTAGCTCAAAGAGCCAGCTGCTATATATATAATCAACTCAAAACTTAATCAATGTTAATGTTTGAGATTATTTTAGTTCTGTTTCTTCTCCTGCTTTTATTGTAGCTGGACTAACTGGAAGTGAAATCAGTAAACTTGGAGAGAGAGTGATGCCTTTCCTTACTCCAGAAGCTGTCTCCCTTATTCCTCCTGCTGTGTTTAAAGTATGTTTTAATGTGTTTTTAGGTTTGATAAAAATAAAAGAAGTGTAACGTGTTATCACTGAAGTTTTGTTTTAATATTTGGGTCATTCCCTGTGCTAGTGGCAACAAAAGTGTGAACACGAAAGAAAAAAACAACTTTCAATAGCAACCAGTTTGTGGATTTTAATATACCATAAACAGTAAGAAAACCAATGCATGCATTAGAGATCAAATATTCTCTCTTTTAACATTCCTTCTAGTTACAGACACGTCACAATGTAAAGCAGAAGTTTGAAGATAAACGACCCCTTTCACAATTTAAAAGATTACCAGTTTAAACCTGTTTGTTGTCAAATTGCCTTATTTCTCTTTATATGCTTTCATCTCCCAGAGAACATTTTTAGACTTTTGCTTGACAGCTTTGTTTGTAATCCCTGTAGCAGAGAATGCCGCATTCCTGCTGTAGATTTGACCTGTACCATGCTTGTGCCTTGCTTGTACCATGGTATAGTGTGCCCAGCTTGGTTAGTTTAACTGTGGTCCTGCTTGTTGCAGAGCCTCTCCGCAGCGCAGTTGAGAAGCCTCGGGACTGATAATTTCGCCGCTGTCTCAAGTGCCCAGATTGCACAGCTGGATACAGTTAAACTGCAAGCCTTGAATGAGAACTCTGGAGCAACCAATCCTGGTGAGTCATTTCTGGAAACTCTTTCTAGAAGCTTTTTCTATTCAAGTAGACGAATGTTTTGGCGGATGCATGAAGAAGGCCCAAAGGTTCATGTGCTTCACTTTTAAATTTCACTTTAGAATTCTGGATGGCTTTATTGATGTGATGCTAAGCTGTTCAGTAGATAATTGTGTGTTTCTCATATGAAAAAACACAGTAGTATACTTACTACAGCAGAATTGTAACTACCCTTTCTACAGTAAATTACAGAAATGGTTGTATACTGACTGATCCAAAATAGAGTAAGATAGAGATTTTCAGTAACACTTTACACAAAGTGTCTCTTATGACTGTGTATTTACATAGTAGTTTCTTATTAAATACATGTGTACTTACGCATAATCACAATGTTATCATGCATAGTTACAATGGCCTTAATGTGGGAATCTTTTTGCACGATATAACCCTGACCCTTATCCCTAAGCCTAACTCTAAATCTAACCCTAACCCTTTTCTGATCCAATTGTGTCCATACATATATTGTGTAAAAAGATTTACACTTTAAGTACATTGTAAGTATGCATAATAACATTGTAATTATGTGTAAGTACACATGTATTTACTAAGTAAGTACTATGTAAATACACAGTGGCGTTACCAGATTTTCGTAAAGTGAAGAATAAGGATTTTCTGAGTTTGCTTACATTTCTTTTTTTCTATTGTAGCATATTCTGCCGGCCACAAAATAAGCCCAGCGTTTGCTGCAATCACCCTGGCTCTGACACTGCTGACCGTGAACCTTCTTTAAGTGACAAGGCTCGGCGCATCCAGAATGTCAAGAAATATACCCCTGTCTCCCACAGCCTAGTCAGACAGAGTTTTCTTTCATCAGTCGTTCAGATCGTTTCAGCAACAGAATCTGAGTCGAATTTTACTTATGTTACTTCAATATCTGTCAAATGATCCTACATTTATAAATTCTCTGTAAGTTTATTTTAAGCATTGCACACATCTGTAGCTGTTAGTAGATTAAACAAAGGTATGGAATCAATGAAGAAATGCACCACTTTCTGAAGGACGGTTACCTTATGTTTGAAACCAGAAAACTCTTCTGATTTGCCTACGAAAGCTTATCAAATACCCTTTACATTTTGTATCTATAATTTCTACTTTTATGTAGTTTATATAATAATAAAAAAATAAAAAATATATGTACTTGCATGTGTTTTTAATATAGGAGATAAGAACATAGTTTTGATTTTTGCTATATTAATCTTTAGACCTCGAATGTCTGTTTTGCTGAGGGGGGGTGGGGGGGGGGGGGGCATTTTAAAAAGCACAAAGGCTGTATATAGCTTTGTTACGTTTAATAATTGAAAGGTCTAAAAAGCTATACAGTTCTACTGTGTGACTGGGATGAGTATCTAATACAGCAGAGTAAGCAAGCCTATGATACAGATCATTGATGCTTAGGTTAACAGAAAATACAGTACTGAGAGTGTGTATTTATTTTCACCGGTTGTTTATCTTGTTTACTTCGTTAAAGGTTAGCTATGTCATAATTCACACTGAATACCAGAATCTGTCAAAATTAAATGGCATTGTTTAATTCAGAAAGGGTATTGATAATTCCTTTGAAATGGGTTGATGTAAATGGCAAAATGGCCTATTTATAGTTGGGTAAGGGGAAACTGGAACAGGGAATACATTTGATTATATTTCTGTGTTTCACGTTTTACTTGTTTTACGACTGCTGTAAAAAAAAGAAGAAAGCAAGTCACACCCTTAGGGACAACGTGTTTTATGTTTTACTGTTTCTATTTCAAATCAAAGTTTATTTTGATATAGCTACTCCTTGTCCTTTTAGAGTAGAATACTTGTGATACTATTTACAAATGTGGTGGCTATACAATTGGGGACTGCTTGAGTTATTTCCTAATGTGTGTGTGTGTGTGTGTGTGTGTGTGTGTATCCAAGACCAAACGGCAGCCTCTTTGTCCTTCATGTTTATGTATAGTAGTATCACATAAGCTCCTCAATAAGGATACACTCCACATTTCGTAAAGTTACTTTTTAGTTCATGTTTAATTTCATTTGTTATTTGACATAATTTGCAATAAACTTTTAAATAAATCAACTTTAAACCATCACGAGTGATGTCTTTGGGATCTTTCTTAATGGTTAAAGTTTGTTTGCGTGTGTGTTTCTTTGCTCTCTCTCTCTCTCTCTCTCTCTCTCTCTCTCTCTCTCTCTCTCTCTCTCTCTCTCTCTCTCTCTCTCTCTCTCTCAAAACCGTGCCAGGTTTTTTACAGCACGGCTCTCTACCGCCATCTGGTGGCTGAATGCTCAAACTGCACTCTCACAATTCTATCGTTACCTCGTCTATTTTTCACCAGATCAGTAAACTGCTAACTGCGCGCGTTGAGAGTTTTCCCACAGAGTAAAATACTTCAGATAGTGTCATTAAACAATAACAATCGCTAACCCGTCCATTTATTGCTAGTGCACTTTTGACTATGGTATTTTTTTTGTACTGGTTAATAATTAAAATGTTCATGCTTTATTTAAAAAAAAAAAGCTATTAAAAATGAAGCCTCTGAGCGTTTCACGTTAGGTTTGTTTCAAGTAAATACCTATCTACAGTGCCTTAATTGCCAATTATTTTTAATTAGCTGTATATTATTAATAAACAGATATATTCCTCCACTCCAGACGATGGCGCTGCGTGTCCGTTTGCCACCTGTCGATTGCGGAGGCTCTGTGATCCACGGATGGGCCAGCTGGTGCCTATGGAAGCGTGACGTCACTGCTTCCACTTGTTCTGCTGGTGTGAGTGGAGTCGAGTGCGCTTTACATTAACATGGCTTTCAGAGCCACGCCAAAAACTGTCATAAAAACAGAGCATATAACAGATATATAACGAATAGATCCGTCTTGGAAAAAGAAAAACTGTTTTAAAAAAAAATAAGATAATCTGGACAAGTGGCTCAACGTTATTAATGTAATAATAATTAATATTAAGAGTACCAGTTCGATGCAAAGTGTTGCAGCACATTCTAATCTCGGTGTCTATGAAAAAAAAAAATAGTGTATTTATTTAACTGTGCTTGATAGATCTCTGGTTTAGCTTGCATTGTTTATATATATATATATATATATATATATATATATATATATATATATATATATATTATAATCAAATTCATTTATAATTATTTTGAAGAATGGGGATGTGTCTGCCTTGCTTGGGCGGAGCCCCCGAAGACGTGGTACAAACGCCAGATCCCGTAAGTTTAACGGTTTATTCTTGTTAATACTGTTCTCGTTATATTTTTGGAAGAAAGATGCAAGATAATTGTAAACTAAATAATAATAGTCGGTGTTTGGTTTTGCTATTACACATGCACACTACAGTAATACGGGATTAATACTGGGCGTCAATGTTAATACTGTAATAGGATTTAGCTAAGGAGTAGTGAATATAAGTGACGCTGTATTTACAGAATCGGGTACTGATTGGAAGTATTGCTGTTCAATAGGGAGGAGAATGTGTTGATGCACATGCACACCCACCTAGCACATACCTGTTTACTATAAACAGTACAGGTAACATGGACTGAATCCCAGATGCAGTGTCATTGAATAACCTAGAATATGCACTGTTTCTTTAAAGGTAAGTCTAGTGTTGGTTAAATATTTAGTCAAGCGTACGAGGAGATAACGCTGTGTTCTCTAGATCTAATATTTAATATTTCCTAAGAACAAAGGTTAGGATTTAAAGACAAGTTTGCATGACAGATATGTTGTTCTGTACGTGCCTCTCTCCTATCCTCGGTGCAGCATTACTTAAAGACTTTGGCTAAGCGTGTTTCATTGTTGAGAGTCGAAGGGTATCAAGTTACATTCCTGGTTGGTTGTTTTTAGGGACTTATTTACCAGTAAAATCTGAATTTGAAACCTGGTAAGTCTTAAACGTTATTCTATTTGTTTTTCAGGAAATGAGAAGGAAACAATTGGCAGAAGCAGCTGAAAAAAGACAAAAGGAGGTTTAGTATACAGTGTTGCCTAAACATTGTAAAAGAATCCTGTTTTAAATTGTAACTTTGAGGGAACAATGGCTTGAAACCTGGTTCCAGGAGACCACTTGGAGACCTAGTTTGAGGTTGCTGTATCAAACCCCAAGTCTCCCCTGGTGTGTCGTGCCGTGGCCTGGAAACTAGTGTCCTGAAACCAAGTTTCAAGCCACAAAGAGCTGCCGTGTTCCCTCACCTTAAGGCTTGTCATTTCTGGATTAGTTTTAGAAGCGCATTTTCAGAAGTCAGATCACTAAAAAAAGGAAATGTTCCCCCTTAACTTGAGAATATCACTTTGTCTATTGCATTATTTGTCCATGCATTTCTTATTGAGGTCGCGCAGTTGAGTTTGAGATTTTTAATGAAATACTCCGGGCCAAGATCACCATGTGACTCATTCTGTGTGACAGCTTCACTATTATTTGTTCCTTTAATTATTCCTAACGCAATCCCTGCCAGAAGAGGACACATGGTTCTTTTGTTGAAAAGATTCAGTTTGATCAGAGCAAGGGTCTGTGCTGCTAAATGTTTTGCTTTATTATAAAAAAAGTTTTTTCACACTACAGAATAAATTGTGGTGCAGTGTGAGACTCCACTGTTTTAAAGCCCGGGCTGACTGTCCTTTCTCTCACCCCTGCAGGTAACAAATCGTGGAATCAAGAACCCAGAGGCGGTGGAGAGGAAGAAAAAGAAACTAGAGGAGATGGAGAAGCAGGCCCTGACGTCCTCAAAATCTGGAGAGGGTGGGGGACTCAAGGTAAACCGAGCCTGGCTGGAGTGCACATTGCAGGGGGAGTAGCGCTAACCAGAGCTGCAAAGATACACAATTCACTCAGCTTTTATAATGAGTTAATATAAGAAACATACAAAAAGTCTGGAACGACAAAAGGCCATTCGGTCCATCAAGGCTCGCCCCTCGTTAGCACATCATTCTCCCCTACTGGGGGAATCACATTTAAAATCTAGTCTTTTTTTAAATGTTCCCAGTGTTTTAGATCCTACTACTTCACCTGTTAGGCTTGTCCATTTTATATCATCTTGTTTTTCTCTCTGCTAAATCTGAAGTAGTGTTTAGTGCCTACAGCACTTGCTATTCACAGGTGGTCTCCCATCCAAGTACTAACCAAACCCAACCTTGCTTAGCTTCTGAGGTCAGATGAGATCAGGCTCACTCAAAGTAGTGCAGCACGTTCTCATAACTGAACTCTGTGCATTCATTTATTTTCCCCAATGTCTTTTCTTCTAGTGGCAAGTTGGTTGAAGAGGTAGTGGACAGCGCTGCAGAAAGACATGTGTTCTGAGTATTGCCAGCGTAGGTGTGGTTCCCGTTTGACAGAGTGGCTCCTTCTCTACTGTGTCGCTTGTTGGTATTGTGTGCATAGAGACTCCGTATCGTGCCATTCTCAGTGCCGTCACGTCCCAGGATTGTCCACCCCATGTGCTTTGTTGGAAAGCAGGACATGCCAAGAAAGACGCCAACTTGCAATCGCCTGACCTCTCTGACTGGAACTTCAAAGAAGTTGTCTGCAACCTGCATTCTTCAACCTAAAAGAACATGTTTGCTCATAAGTTCTCATGACTAAGGCCAGTGTTAACGGAAGTAGTCGAGAATGTTTTTTTTTTTCTGAAACTAATTTGCATTGCCTTGTTTTTTTTTCCTAAGTCGCAGTTAACTAGACTGCACCTGGTTTTATTTGTTGGTTCAGTTTGCTGGTTTCCTTGCTTTTACATTGAAAACTTTCACACTTTCTTTTTTTCAATTCCATGCATCATCTACTTCGACAGCTATGCAGTGCCGAGTCTTAACATTACAGAAGTCAGCTTCAACAGGCTAATGTTACTGATTTTGAAGCCAAGGTAGTTTACACACTCGTAACCCTGGCATTCACAGTGTGTAATTAAGTGTAATTATTGCTGCCATAGTTCACAGAATGACTGAAGTAGTACCATTTCTTTCTTTATTATCTTTCTGTATGCTAAATGTACACCCAGAATTATTCCCTTTACACTGTGTCTATTGTATGTTAATACGACTTCTGTATTAATAAGTGAAGAGATTACATGTGATTGTTTCCTCTTAGTCTTTTACAGATGCTTGACATTGTCCTTCGTTGTGTTTCTCCAGTATGGCATTGTACTGCTGCTCACTAACTTCCTGCAAAATTAGAAATTTGTTTTAAAGCAGTTTCCTCTTGAAGCAGATAAAGGCATGGTTTCTCATGCGATGCACCTGCATGTCACTTCTGCATGTCCCTTCTCTTGGCTTCAGAAACCAACAGCGTGGAGAACAAAAGCCTGTTCATTACTTCTGCTCACATTTTAATGTTCTTTAGCCACAATGCAAATGGAAAACATTATCTAGCAACCCACCTATCACTGCTGCTTAACTAAATATCTTCCCACGTTTTAAGCAAAACTGTATTTGGAAAATGAGCCTATTATGGAATGTTAGCTTTATCAAATATCATGATTTCTGCCAGATCATTAAGATTATTGTTAGTCTGTTCTATAATTAGATTGCAGATACTAATTTTTCCCTTGATGTGCACGGTCTGCCACCAATTTGTATTCACAACACTAAACTAGCTTAAAGTCCCTAAAGAATGTTGGTTCAGTTTCAAAGCACTACTCTAGGAGTTCTCCCAGCTGCCAGAAGAGGGCACTATTCCATCCCAATATTTAACCATATTTACCTTAAAAGCAAGGAAACCTTCATTTGCTCTTAATGATATTTCCCACATTCCCGGATTCAAGAAAGTGATATACCTTTCCGAATCCATTATAGTGCAAGACCTTTTTAAAATGTGGATTTAAAAGACTGTCACTGCGTTTCTCTTTTAACACACTTTGTAATGGCGTGATGCAACGCACTTCTTGGTGGCTCTTGGGATCAATTTGTTCCTGTTTCCAAATGTATGCAAAGTAAGACATGCACCACTAGATGGCACTAGAGGACTATATAGTTTAGCTTCAGAAAAAAATGACAGCTTTCCCATTAAACACTACCCAACAGCAGAATTCAAATTGGTTGTTCTATGTAATGTACACAAGATATAGGGTATTGCATAGAAAATCCAGATTTTTTTTCTTTTACTGAAAGTAAAGACAAAAGACACCCACATCCCCGTTTAGGCAGCATGTACCTTCCCTGTCTGTGTTGTGAGGCCTAGCTTGTCCTGAGAAATGAAAGCTGGAGGTGATGAGTCATTCAGTCTTGAGGAGACAGATTCATTCACAGCTGAAGCCCCATCCTGCTCTCTGCGGTGTACAGCACTGCCAGTTCCCAATTAGGAGCTCTGTGCTCCCCCTGAGCAGCACTCCTGACCCCTGCAGAGCTCTGGACGACCCACACCGGCGTGAGAAACGAACAATTACACCCCTGACACCCAGACCCATGCACCACACGTCACAGTACAAGATACGCAAGAGACCTTGAGTGGCTTGCTTAACTTTCCAGTAATAGCAGTATTCGCTAACCATCTGAGTTGAAAACTAAAGCAAACTGTTCATATCTTAATATCCAAGGGACATGTAAATAAAATGAGAGAATGCAGGTGCTTGTGTAGGGTTACTATATAACTCCATGTACAGTGATGGAAAGTTTTGCACCACCCTCTATATAGAATAAACACATGTTCCTTCATAAAGTCAAACCTGCTGAATAATGTTAAGATACTGACTTACATACCGCTTTGTAGTTTTCCATGTACTTAACGAAAAACGTGACATTTCTAAATCTAACATGAAATACTGTACTGCTCTTATGGCTTCCGGTAGACTTTTGCTAAATCGTTTTGTAGTTTCTTTGATTACATGATTAAATAAAAAGGTCTAAATTATGTTCTTGCAGTTTTATTTTCATTTTTATTATGCCTCAATCCTAAAATTCTAGGTGATGCAAAACTTTTAGCCAGAGCTGTATGTGAAAAAAAAGAGTTTGGAAGTGTTGGAGGACCTAAACAGAATCCAGCACCTCTAAATTGCCAAATTATTTTTGGCACCTCTAGTCATACCAAATTATTTTGTTGCTGTTTTTTTTATGCATCATTAAAATAATGTAATAAAATGTACTGTTGCTGAAAATTGGTTTGTATCGGTGAAAATGAATAGAATTTGATTGATTATGCTAAATTGTGTTAGACTTCACTACAGTGTGTGCCCTCTAAGATTCACGAAAGGCCAGATGCTTTTATCAATAACCTTACTGGCACAAGAATGATACACAATATAAATATGCAGTGTTTGCCTGGGCGTCTCATAGGAAAACTGTTTGCAACAATGTGAAACTGAGGAAGGTACTAGATGAGGAATATCCTGACAGCATATTTTAATAAAGTAATATGTGATCCAGCCTGAGTTTTTCAGTGAAGATGTCAGTGGTAATGTATTTAAAATCAGTATTGGTGATCAATGGGAAGCAAGCATTCTGAATATATTATCCACTGAGAGGACAGGTTTTCAGAAACCAGGTATAATGGGTACACATTATTATTTTGCTTTCTATAAAAGGTTATGTTATTTCCTGGAGAAAATTCCTCAGTAAATAAATCAAATACATTCTGTCCCCTGCCTGTGAGATGAGATGAGGTTAAAAGCTCTGTAACCAAGAGTACAGACGAGCCCGGCTCTTTTGCACAGTGGTTAAGAAGCTCGCTTGCAGGTGTGCAAGGTACGACTTTTTGATGCAATCTTTCACATAGAGAGCCACCCTCGATCCAAATAAACCTTTGTCTTCATGCAGAACAGTACAGCAGCCTGTGTGCAGCTGAACTGAGGTAGATTCATGTCTTTTTGACACCCGTCCTTTACAGAGAACAGAGGCTCTATTTAGTAAAGGATATTAAAACAGATCAGAATGTTCTGGTTTTCCTGTATTCCCCTGTAACATTGTTTAAGTGAGGATTCCCACACTTACCGACAGATCCCTCAGCCTTGCTAAATAGTGGGAGCACCAGGTTCGACACACTTATTTAATAGGTAAAAAAAAAAAAAAAAAAACTATTTGCCAGGTAAACTGATGCATATACAATATGATATGATAAACAGACTGATACGCATCGCTGCAACTAAAAAGATTTGTTGAAAAGCTAAAGAAAAAAATCCAGTCGATCTCTATTTATGTCTGTCATATGTATCGTGCTATGAAACATTCAGAATCGAGTTTCCTTTTGACAAGTGTGTATGTAGCCGTGTTTCTTAACGTTGTGAACTTCGGGAGGGTCTATCGTCTCGTCCAAACAGCCCAATGGGTTAGTTGTCAAATGTTTTATCTTGCACCATACTCCATTACAATCAAATAAATTCCATTCATTGTAAACTACTGAATCAATCTAAAATTCATTGTCAAAGACCTGCAAAAGCTCAGGCCAGCGGATCAATGCACACTGTTCAAGAAACCAGAATTGATCAACAATCTCTAGCTACAAAATCAATAACATTTAATTCAGATAGTGATAAAAGAATGCATCAATTTTAAGGCAACTCTTTAAACCAGTTAACTGTTCCTTTAGCGTAACATCTAAGACCTGCAACGGGTATCTATTACCCTTTGACATCGTTTTTACATTCACTCCTTTGCATAGAGCATAGTGCCACTGGTGGCCAAATGTTGTAACTGCTGTTACTTCGACTGCATAGTACACAGTGCCACCAAGTGACCAATACACTGTAACTGAGACAGTGAAGGAACTTTTTTTTTTTTTTAATTGTTTCAAACTAAGCTAATAATCTGTGAAATCTGATTTAAGGAAATGATTAAAATGAGTAATCCACGTTTTCAAGATCCATACGATCCCATCTTGAACCCACCTTGCTTTTTAAAGCGGGACTTGTTCTAAGCATTGGCTCTGGTGTAAAATGAGTTAATCGCTTCTTTAAAAGAAGCGAGTGAGACATGGAGGTGTGCCGATAGTCTGATCAGGGGCTGTGCGAGAGGGAGGGGCAGCCTTCAAGAGCTCTGGATTGATGTGCAGTTACTGCACTGTGAACTAACAGCTAAGCATTCATCAAACACCATATCACAATGTTAGGTTACTTTAAGTCAAGCTGTCCAACTGAAAAAAAAAAATAATAATGATCAATTGCAAGGGTGTTAGGGTCTACTCTAAAAGGGGAACATTGTATGATGCAGGTAATTTTGAGGTGAATGAGGTGATGGCTGATTGGCTATTCAATATGACATGGGGGAATGGGGTCAAGATGGGGGCGGGGTCATCATGAATAAACACCGATTTCTAAATGGGACAGTACTCCATTGAAAGACCAATCCAGAGCCTTACAAAGAGTCCCCTTTACCCCAGTTATCATAGCAGAACTACATTGGGACGGGGGGCTTCCACTAGTGTTAATTTACCTTACTGTTAAAATGCAACATCTTCGATTATCATAAAGTCCCAAATTTTGCAGAACGTCTGAAGACCCTCTACATCAATCCAAAGACCCTGTCCACTCTATCTGCTGAGCTCGTCCCTGCTGCACGACACTGAAAGCCAGGCACCAGTCAAATAACGTAAGGACTTCCGCCTCGTGGTCAGCGGGGTCAAGTTGTGGGACAGCGCGGCTACTTCTTGCTCCTGTAGTTAGCGGCCACCACCAGGTAGCTGTCGGGACTAAGATCCTTGAGGCTGGGCGGCTTGTTCGGGACGGGGGACATCTTGCCCTCCACCCTGGAGATCTGCAGCATGCGGCAGGGGTCGTGCTTCAGGAGGTAGCTCTCGAACGTCTCCCAGCCTCCCCCCACACGCACCATCACATGCTTGTTATTCAGCATCTGAACGGGAAGGGAGAAAACACTGCTTCAGATTCAGAGAGAGGAACAAGAGGGCAGAAATGGAAGCTGAGTAATGTTTAGCACAGAAGGTAGGAAGCACTTGTTTTACAATGCATGGAATAGCCTACCAGGTGACATAGTGGGGACATTTAAACACTGGGGACATTTAAAAACCCACATATCCGGACTACCTCCAGAGACACAGACCAGCGCAGTGTTCATTACTCTAGTCAAGAATCATTCACCCCAAAATGATATTTAGTAGCAGTCCATGTGTTCGATGTGCTAGGGTAATATATCTAAGGGCTGATCCAGCCATTGATTTTCACTTTGAAGCTTTTGCTTAATAAATCTGCGTTTATGGCAACAGCCCTGTGTTTGTGAGAGGCAGAAAAAATGAAATAAAAGGCAGCTTTAATAAAAGAATAACAGTACAATAGTCTTATGATTACTGTATTTGGGGGTCTAGTTAAAAAAAAAAAACTATGTGAGAAATTCCTAAATTAAATCAGAAATTCTTTATGATTAAAATAGCAGTTTTTAATTTATTAGGCTTCCGTATGATGGTCCTTAACAGAATACTGAAATCTTTCCCCTAATGTTTTATTCTATTTGTAATACTGTGCAATTAAATAACTACATTTCTTGTTGAAAGACAGGTACCTATTTTCAGACTTCCCCTATTTTAAAAAAACAACATCAACAAATATTGAGATCAGTGCATTAGTAAATGCAGGCGTATAAGCGTCCTTCATGAAATCGCTATATCTTTAATCCACCATCAACATGGCCAAATCATTATTGAATTGTTTAGTAACAGTGCTCCCATACACTTCAATTTTATTTTAAAGACACTTTTGTAGCACAGAACGAACATACCACTGGCAGGGACTGATCCCTGCTCTAAAGCTTTCAAAACCTGAAATTATTTCACTGCCTTGAGAATACTATACTGCAGTGCAGTAAAGCAATATGAAATCAAAGCGTATGTATAATGAAGGTATACTAAAACCATTGTAAAGCACAGTGCATCCAATACAGGTCTGGTAAAACCATGGTAAAGCAGGGTAAATGCATGCAGTAGTTTAATCACATGAAGAAGCATGGCACATTGCAACATGACTGTACAGAGAACCACCACACCCACTCTGCTTTCTACAGACATTGTGTAAAATTCAGACTGACCGAGGGAATAGTTACAAAAACAACTGTGATTTTCTGACAAATTCAATATTGACCTCTGTCATTCTCTTTTGTGTGCTCATGTTACCCAGCTTTGAGTAATGACTTCCCAGGAAGCGTGTGCGTGTTTAAAATCTCATGATGCAAAATGAATTCCTGCTTCAAAAGCCAGCCTGAGCCACACAGCTGGACGTTGAGAGGAAACTTCAGACAGCACAGGCTGATAAAATAATCCTCCACCGCAGAGAGATCTCCTTTGAAATAAGGCTTGTCACTTCACTAATTAAAACACCAACTGGATGCAGTCCAGGCTATCTGATTATTAAAGCAATGCAAGGATGATGCCAGAAGGGGAGACAATTCCTCCATTTTGCTGTATTTTTCTAATGCTGATTTAGAGTCATTTATTAGACGTCTGTTTGTCAAACCAGTGGTGGATCACTAATGTCTGGTGTCGTAAATTAATTGAGTCGTCTTTATGAGGGTGATGCTGCATTGCAATGTTTAACACAGTGTGGTTCATTTCCAAATCAACCCAGTCCAGTTCCTTTACAAAAAGTAATCACATCTCACTCAAAGTAATCCCTGTATCTTTTTTGAGTCTAAATAAAGGCACTGTGCAATAAAGGCCACTAGCAGACTCTCATAATTTTACAAAGGGCTGAACCTAAATACTATTCATATGAAAATGCAATTTAAGAAGCTGTACCAGTATATATAATACCCCCCCCCCCCCCCCTCCCCCCCTTCTGCTGCAGCATAAGATAGTTCAAGCCTAGGCCCTGTTGCCATGACAACAGCTACACAGAAGGACAGCAGTGCCTCATTTCAGAGGCTGGCAGAGAGCCCGCGACATTCCCATGAGGCTTTGCAAAGCCATCCATTTTTCTGTCAGCCCGGCACTCCTGTTCAAAATTTACCTTTTTTTTTTTTTTTTTTTTTTCTTAACTCATTTATTAAACCGCTATTAAGTCTCTGGTAAGACAAAGCAGATTTACAGTCCCCTCCATGATAATAACCCGCCTAATGTGACACAGGGCCTGGAGTGCTGTATGTAAATATCTCACACAAAAGGCAATCATTACTACTTCCAATTAGGCAGCATTGAAGCATTTTGATTCCTATCAGCTGTTAATCACTGGATTACAATGTCAGGGCTGGCTAAGGATTTAATAGGGCTAAAACTGAGTTTACTGGCAGCACTGGTATAATGGAGATATTAAAGACAGTACATTATTCAAGCATCCATCAGACGAGGTCTGCTTTGTAACAGGACAGGAAAAGATAGCAACTGATCTGGTAAAAGAAGGCATTGAAATGGGTGAGGGCAATTCTACTCTAGAGGTGAAACATCTAAAACCAAGGCATGGAAACAGAGAACCTAGGGTTGTGAATAGACTGTCCGGGTCAGGGGGTCAGGCAGGACAGGCAGGACAGGCAGGACAGGCGGCACAGGCGGGACAGGCGGCACAGGGTTTTAGCCCTGGAGATTCCTGCAAGAGCCATGTGACAAGAACAGGGAGAGCAATGGTATTAGGGATGAAGTGTACAGCTGCATTAACATGATCCTGTGAGAAGATTATAATGAGCATGATAAGAGAAGGAGCCTCTTGAACCATGATGCATCCGAGAGTCCTTGTAGATCAGTCGAGTGCAGCTACACTAACAGCACTGAAGACAGATACTATTCTTTAAGATTCTAGCTCATTAGGAACAGCTGGATCTGGGTGGTGTTAACAGGTGCTAAAATGGAACATGAAATGATAAAACAGGGTGAACAGCATAGAAGAAAATATGTCCTTTTTCCCTTCAAAGGAAGGATCCAGATTGAGTCGTTTCTCCTCCCACTGCAGTATAATATAATGAAACATTTATAAACCACTTCGAAAGATCAATCAACAAGAACATTATCAGGTCGCTGTTCCAGCAGAAGGGCCAGTCCCCACAGCGCCTGAGTGATGATATAATTGGGTTTCGGTGGGGGAGCGGTTTTCAATCATGCCGACAGACGCAGTACAAATCGGCACACTTTCCAATAAGACTGGGGCCAGATTTGAAGGATAACTGTCCCTTATTACAGGTGGAGGTATTACCTTGTTGTACTCTGCCCCGGGCGGGCTATTAGTATTATTTAATAAGGGTTTAATGCAGTGTTGGCTTCTCTGTGCTGGGTGATGGAGGTTACATTGTGACAATCCTGCTTGCCTTTGACAGCCCCATCATTAATTCTGATTGTCCTTGCCACTGCCCTAGCTCGCACATTCCCCGCGCCTTGGTTACAATTCACAATTTTTCACTCAAAAAAAATAATATTCAAAGAGCTGGTTTCCTAGGCAATAGCAGTTTCCAATATTTCTCCACAACAATCCCTGTAGGACGTTTTGAGAAACACACTGATGTGTGCGGTTGTTGTTTTATTTTGATGCCATATGCCTGCCTGCCTTTTAAAAAATGGTTTTATGCCCAACAGAACTACTCTTTTATAGGGCTACTGCAGTATAACATGATTATAACATAACAAAGAGAAGTATAGTGCAGTGAAAGAAAGACCCGGTGTAATGCATTGAACTGCAGGTAAATGGAAATCTCCTGTTTACTTAAATAAGTACATAGATCAAATGTATTTGTTTAAGTAAATAATGTTTCAATGGCCAGCATGCAGTAGTATTGTCATCACAATATTATTGGTTTAGCCAAGCTAAATCCAGAGCAACGGCAACGTTTAATCAATAAAAACAAACACAAACATATGTGCTGTAAAGGGGTAATTACACTTGTTTAAGTTTCCTCACTCATTCCCACTGAACCATTGAGTATCATGGCTTAATTAATAGCCATTAACTTAAAAATAACTTGATCAAGTATTAGGCTTGTGTAATGCCTAATGATGTACCCTGACCAGAGATCAAGCAGTCAAAGTAAGTCTTGTTTTTTGCTGAAATCATATGGGCTACCTAGTGTGCTGCTGCTCGGCAACCAAGACCAGCGTGGCTGGCCTTCAGACACAGATTAGCGATGTTTGTTTTCAACGCTCATATATTGCTGCACATTGCTTAAGGACAGCAACACTGTCTATGAGCCTGACCACATTCCGGCGCCTCCTTAAGACTCACCTCTTCAAAGAGCACCTGTAGAACTCCTCTGTTTGTATCCTGGGACACTATCACCCTTCATGTAAATGTGCTTTATTTTGCTCTTATCAGCCCCTATTTTACTGCATTTAATCCTGTACTTCAGAATACTGTAATCTGCCAAGTTTTTAACCTGTAGTACTTTGTATTTAATCATATCCTGATGTAACTATCACTATTACCTGCTGTATTATTGAATTGTGGTTTGTCAAACTTGTACTTTACTTGTTTTATTGTATTTCTTGCTCTTATTGTATTACTTGTATTGTAACGCTTGAAATGTTTTTGCTTACGATTGTAAGTCGCCCTGGATAAGGGCGTCTGCTAAGAAATAAATAATAATAATAATAATTTAAGAATGTATCAGGGCTTCATCAAATATGAAGGGCCATTTAATAATTGAAAATGTACATGAAGTATAGCCAGCCTCGGTCTTGTCAGTGCTGCAGCATATCAATAGCAAGCTCTTCAGCGGTCACTAGTAGCATGTCAATGCTTCAGTTCAGCCGAGTTTAGAAGAAAGTCACCAGTTTATATTATAGAGAAGGACAAATAACTATTGTTTCTTACTATTTCTGAAACATATTCATATACATATTCCGCCTCAAATTCTGAATCAGTCCTGGATACTGCTGCTAGGTTACGCACGTAACAAGAGGTTGCATTTCCGGGTCAGTTAGCAGGGGTTGCATCACATAGACAACACCGTAAACTATGGACTGACAGCAGTCTCCTTTGGCATCCAGTTTTTAATTGGGCTCTGTTTTGCAGCACACATCCATGTATTGTTTGAAGCACAGGGCCCTCGAGAGCTGGGTTATAAATGGCTGAAGTTATAATGGCTTTTTTAATGAGCAACCCAATTCATCAATGCGATGGTGGTACTTCTATGATTCGAATCAATGGCAGACGCATTGTAGCGAGGTATCCTAGGCCAGGCAGCACTCTGGGGATTGTTCAAGGAAACCCTGCTCGTTTATGACAGCGTGGCAATTTTTTCTAAGGAAATTCCTCCCCGGTAGTGCAGACATCCCATTGTTGCTGAACGCCTACCCCAGTATCCTTGTGTTGATGCAGATCACACCTGTTATTGAATACCAGTGTGCATCGTAATTATTTCTTCCAATCTAATAAATCAGTACCATTGTTTCATTTATGCTTGTTACATTTTTTTGGTGGCGGTAGCATTTGTAGTGTTGGTTGATAAGCTCACGCCCGCCCCCCCCCTTCCCCAATCCGCTGTCACTGCCCTGCTGTATTCTAACTGTGGCTCACTCAAGACTGTTGTATCTCCAGTTATACGGGGTTAATGAACCCTACCCAATGCACTGTACTGACCCAGGCTCAGGTCTGGAACTGAACCTGAACCCTACCAATGCATTCTTACTTTCTGACAGCCCTCAGCCTCATACAGCTGGAATAAATGAATCAAATAAAACCATGTTCGTGATTACGGTGAACATGACTAAAGTGTAATTTAGTTACACTGTTGTCACCAAGTTAATGCTCCAGTCTAAAGCCCAGAGGATGGCCTGACTATTGCTTTAACCAAGTTATCCCTTCACGTTGAACCAGTTCACTTGGTATTGAGGGGATAAATCTCAATTAAACCCAGAATACATGTGGACCTTTAGATGGCTTAGTATAAATGTATAGTTCATTCATTCTATAACGTTGTCTTTGTCTAGTATAACTAGGTAAGGCACAGTGGTATATAATACGCCATTATCTATCAAACATTACCTGATTTGAACTACGTACAGTCTTAAGACATTTGAGTTTATTCTTCGTACTCCCAGCATATAACACTTACAATAGCAAGACGGGTTTTTCTTTCTTTCTGTGTTCTTATTAATATAGCAGTTTCAATTTCCCAGCTTGCTAACACAAGTGCAAATCAGACTCTGGAGCCTGTGGAGCTTTGATTAAAAAAAAAAAAAAAAATGAATAAAAAAAAATTAAATGAATTCAAAGAGCTGAAATGAAAGACAGATAGCGCCGTATAGGAATTTTTGATGCAAGAGAAGAGAAGAAAGCGCAGTGACACAGCTGCAGGGTCACACTGACCCCGCGAAATTACCCAGCCCTTCCGCGTCACACAAACAAACAGCAAAAATAATTATCCGCAGAGTCCAGGCTTCGTTGGATTCAATGCGGCGCATTCACCATGCACACAATAAGACCTCGCCGTGCCTTCAAGGAGCGAGTCGCGCAGGACCCAGTTCAAAGAGATCCTTTCCTTGGTTGCTAAGTGACATTGAGATATGAAGAGTAGTTGGACTGTAACCTCCGAGTACACAAAGACTCCAATAAACACCCTGTTTCATTTGAAATCTCAATAGCACTCCTGGGTAGGTCAACGCTCTTCAATTTTCTGTGGGGAACGCGTCGTGCCGGCCATGCAGTCGGGTCAACCCAATGTCACGATAATTGGTTCTGTCTGACATGATGTGCTTCTAAAAACCTCCATATTAATAATATGAATTGTATTCATATTAATAATAAATTGATTGTAATATTGACTGCTACCAGCTACAGTACAAGTTCTGTATGTGAGATGTTTATGTGTCACTGATTAAGTTACAAACATTACAGGCATGAGAATATTTACAAACGAGAGAAGGTCATTGGACCCATCTATGCTTCTGGTAGCTCGTTCCTGGTAGCTGCTTGATCTATTCTACACACTCGAGTCAGGTCTTAAAGGATCTCAATGTTTCAGTATCAACAGCATGACATGTAATCTGTTCATACCCTCACCACTATCTCAGAGATGGAAATAAGACTCCCGTTGCATAGCTGTTCGATCCATTGCTGGTTTCACTATAAGTTTAATCAGACACACCTGTGCTTGTTACCTATTCACTGTGGCTAATCAAGATTGTAGTAAAACCTGGAATGGGTGAAACTGCTATGCAACTGGAGTCTTCTACCCATCCCTGTATCCCAGTGCAGAAGTCTGTCCTGCCCTCTTTAGCTTAAATACATGCTGCTGATATATGAAGACAGTATTTTTTAGATACAACTACTGTATATAATTTATAAGATAGCAAAAGAGTTGCAATATCAGCCTGTGGCCACTAGAGGCTGCTGATGACACAATAATGACGCAGGCTCAAGCTTGTCTCGAGAGTCGTTCACAGGTCTGCACAGCTGGGGGTTGGACGGAAGCACGCTTCGGGTGGCATGTTACCATTTTCACTAATGCAGTCAGCAAATGGGAGAAATTCTTAGATTACCTGCAAGCACGATCCGTTTTGGAAGCCAATCCTTCAGGGAAACAGGGTTTTATGAGTCGCTGTAAACGCCAGTCCTCAATTAGTGTCCCCCAGTTCAGATTTTAATCAGGAGGCACTGCTCATTAAGTTGGCATTGATTTCCAATGGGTTTCACCTGCTTTCTGGTGCTCTGACTATCAGGGAAGGACATGGTGTTCAATAGATTTAATTGCAGCAGGTCACTATACTGCCTGCCTGCTTCACACCCGCTAATAAGTTCTCTATTCGGCCAGATTGATGTCAACAGCCAGAGGGTGTGGTTTCTGATTGATGTCAACCACCAGGGGGTGTGGCTTCTGAGTGATATCAATAGTCAGGGGGTGTGGCTTCTGCAAGGGGACACTGAGGGGGCGGGGTCACTTCCTCCAATAACTTCTTAGTTATCCATCATTTTAAATTGTCTTGACAACGCTAAATATCGCCTGTTTGAACTGTTAAAAGACTTTGTGATAAGCAGCTCTTTAACACTGTGAGTGATTCACTTTACTGTAGGGTCACTGTAAGCATGGGTAGTGGGGATTAGTGGTACTACAGATTGTGATATAATCGAAAGTAAATTACTGTACCCTGATGAAGAGAATCTTCTCTCCCACCCGGTATCTTCCTTGGGATTGCATCTCCACACAAAACCTGTTACTGCACTTACAAGGAGGGTTCTCGGAGATGTGTTTTACCTGCAAAGGGAGTGAGACCGTCTATTAGAACGAATGAGTATTCTGTAAAATTATATTACAAGACCTTACTTCCAAAGGAAGAAAGAGATTATCCCTCATAAAAGTTAACTACAGTAAATTTGCACAGTAATTTTCCAGTTTCCCTATGATTTTTCAATTAGTTATACTAGGCATTTACTATAGTTTACATTGGTTTGCCCTTTTCTTAATGCAGCATGCTTTACCATATCTCCCTGGGCTTTGCAATGCTTTAATTATGCATTGTTGTACATTGCAATGCTTTTACGACAGGAAACTTTCATAAGAGATAGTAAAAACAAACAATGAAGGGGGGTTTGAGAAAAGGGGATATTATCTAGAGTAGCATCTCTCTCTGGCATTACTCACAGCGTCATCCAGAAGCTTCCCTGTGCTTTTCCTGCCGGGTGACTTGGTGGGTGAGGGGGAGACAGGGGAGAGGGGGCAGGGGGATGGGATGGGAATTGTCTCCTCCTGCTCGATCTCCTTCTCCAGTTTGATCAGTCCGGGGGGCTCCACCCCGTATCTGCACAGGGGAGGTGCACACAAGAGAGACAGGCATGCCATATGCAGCATTACACTAAATGCTGTACAGTGTAAATTGGGAACTGTTACAGTTCTTTGAATAAAGTGCCTACAGTTTCAACCACTGTTAAAACCCGGTCTCTGTGGATAGGCAGAGAATCATTACAGGTGTGATAAATTTCACAAATCCTGTAAATTCAAAATCTGATCATTCGCTATCATTAAAAACTAAATACCCGTAAGGGAGATATATGGATGGGTGGACAGAAGGACAGGCCTTTGGCTTTGCCTTGAAAGAGAACATTATTCTTGGTGGGTTTTAAAAAGGGTCCAAGGCTGGTTGTACTCTACTGCCCTGTGTTGATCCGGCCCCAGTAACCCAGCTACGTAACTGCGTCAGGGAACACTGAGAGAGGATGGCTATTTGAACAGCTGTCCTCCAGATGTTCCACGGCCCCTGCAACTACAAGCACTCTCTCTCTGTCACACCTGACCCGTTTGTTTGGGAAGGTTAGTGATGGGCCTGGAGACCAGCTGAAGGATTTCACAGCTAAATGGGCTGGAAAATAACAATATTTATTCCCAAAAATGTATCTTGCACTTTTTTTAGCCGAGAGGGGAAAGGAAGGGAATATCGCAGAAATGTGAGGTAAAAGGTTAAGGTACCAGCTGTTGGTTCACATTTTCACCTTTTCCTCAAGCTGTCCGCGCACTGTTTTTAATTATTTATACAGCATAGTGTTTATTATGGCTTTGGATGAGCCTGGTTTTGGCTGAAGCACAGGAGGGTAAAATTACAAAACACGTGTTTTGTTAGCTGAACCAAAAAAAGGATATCTGAATTGAGCCAGCTCCATTAGATTAACAGTAAAACTTTACCTGGATGCTATTCTTCCCAGCTCCAGTAAGCACAGACACACTTCTCTGGGTTGTTTATGAAGAACTGTCAAATGACAAACAGCCAAAACTAAAGATCAGAATATCAGAATGAGCATGGAGTAGGATTATAACATCTTCCTCTGCTAGGCTTCAGGCACCATTTATCAGATACTAGCAAGGGGCAAAAACAACACAAACATTATAGGACAATATGAGTAGTGATAATTACACTGACATCAGCGAAACCTTCTGTCTGATTGAATTTGTTTCTTTTAATTTTATACATCCCTATAAATGCTCAGTAATCATAGCATTCAGTTCTACACAAAGGTAGGAGTAATTGAATTAGATGAACGTCGAAAGTTTCTTTGTTAGTTTTACCATAAAATGCCACCCGATGCAGATCTGCATCACATACAGTGTGAGTTTCGTACAGCCCTGGTAGTTTGCACACCAACAAGGTCAGAAACAACAAAGAACACAGGAGTGCCGTGTGCTAACTGGGGTCCTCCACCTGTCATACCAGCCTCTCTGTGTAATAACCAGAGTGATTTCAAGGCTGGTGCAATGGTGAGGGCGATTTCTAGTCTTGCGACTGTCTGGCGATCAAAGGGAGAAGAGTAAAGCATGAACCAGCCTCAGTAACCTAGTAACACCAGACACATCATCACAACCCACTGCAATCCACTGGTGATGAAACTGCACGAACAGCAGCATGTGTGATGGTAGAGCACAGAACAGCACGCACACACAGCAGCAGGTATGATGGTAGAGCACAGAACAGCACACACACACAGCAGCATGTGTGATGGTAGAGCACAGAACAGCACGCACATGTGATGGTAGAGCACAGAACAGCATGCACACACAGCAGCATGTGTGATGGTAGAGCACAGAACAGCATGCACACACAGCAGCAGTTCCACCTTTCAGGGTCTTTGGGACCGTCCAATCTCCAGTATACCAGCAGATACTGGTGCTGTACTCCCGTTGCTTCCCACAATGCTATCAAACCAGTGCATTGCATTAGACATGGAAAAGCAGAGTCCCGAACACATCTTGCTTGGTGCTTTGTTTTTTCTATTAACATTCGTATAACATTTCTACACACAGAGGCAGCATTCTTCTTTGTGAGTTCAAATAGAGAGCTATTTGATTGCATAGTAATTCTTCTTTTGTACCACAGCAACAATGTGCTGCCATATACAAGCAAGTTATGAGATACACATATCAAAAAACATCTAGTCATGGGCAAAACAGTAAAGTTTACTAAAGTAAAATGTAGAATTCCATTTAGTTTACAATAGAGTACTATAGTTTTTTTGGACACTGTTATAAAATACTATAGACATAGTTTATTTTATTTATGGATAGATGAAATGGTAGTCATATCAGTCCAGAGATGACAGACAAAGAGAAGGAGATGTGATCCCTTTTATTGGGCTAACTAAACAATAATTAATCACAAGCTTTCAAGACCTCAAAGGTCTCTTCTTCAGGTGAAAGCAGGAAAAAAAGAGGTCTTGAAAGCTTGTGATTAATTATTGTTTAGTTAGCCCAATAAAAGGTATCACATCTCCTTCTCTTTGTCTATCATTTTATTTATAGTAACCCATAGCCATGTGAATCATATCAACCTTTCATTAGCTTAAGAATCAATTCCATGCCTCCCCAATCATTGTGTAGTGAAAGCTAAGTGTGTTCTAAGATTCTGAACATTTTTCCTTTTTCTAATCAGTCTCCCTCTGCTATAGTCTAGTTTCACAGACCCGATTAACACTAGTCTTGGACTACCTTACCTCAGATAACATCAGGACATCAGGTAGTACAGGATTAATGCTAATCAGGGTCTGTGAAACCAGCCATTACAAATAATGATCTGCAATGATCAAGCGAGGAGTGGAAATTGTGAAAAACACCCCACTGCCTGCCATGTTAATCTTTTTAAAAAGATTCTCATGAAGTTTATGCTGCATAGTTCAAAAGATGACCCAGAGCAGACCACACTGGGAATTTGCTGATAGAGTTAGCGTTTGCACCTCTCTCGCTGTCTCTTTCTCTATCGGTTTTTCAATCTCTCATAAGGCTGGTTTTGAATGGTGCAAGTAGGACAGGCCAGATTGATATGGGAGAGATCACAACAAAATGTGTAAAGAACCTGGCTCTATTAATACACAAGCAGAGCGTCTCCGTTTCAGGAGAGATAAGGGTGCAGATCGCATTGTCACAGGGATGTTTGGAGTGTCTTATGAAGAGGAGGGGCAGGTCTCTTGACTGCTTATTCCTGACCAGAAACAGATAAGCCATTCAGAGAAATAAAAAGGGAGCCTTTCATCATCCATCTGAGACGTCCCTCGCAAGTCAACAATCGCAGCTTTTCACAAAGATCTAGCGCTCGCAGAAAGAAAAAAGACTTTCTCTTTATACTGGACACGGAAATCAAAACCTGTTTTTGCTTGTGCTGTTCTGTCTACCAAGAGTCTTTCTTGTTAAACTTCAAAAGTGCAAAAGCAACTTAGACAGAGAGATAGAGACAGATAGATAGATAGATAAATAGATAGATAGATAGATAGATAGATAGATAGATAATGTAGAACAGAACCATATATGTGGTTTGATAAAGACAACAAAACCATCACATAAAAACTAAACTGCATTATTATTAGTAACGCACACACAATACACAGACAGACAGCAGACAGACGGAGACAGATGGAATAACCGCCCCTGACAGACTGCTGGATACTTACCCAGCCCTTCAGACTCAAACAGGCAGGTGTCTCCCACCCCCAACTCCCGACACCAGCTCAAGAAGTTGGCAGTGTTGTCGCGGGCGAAGAATGACCCGGAGGGGGCGCTGGCTTTGCAGGGGATCCTCCGGAAGGGCAGGTTCTATGGGGTGAGAGGGCAATACACTGAGTCAGCTCAGAACCTGCAGCTGCTGCTGCTGCTCACACAGACACTAGAGAAGTTGCACGATGCTGTCGGATCCCAACACACAGGGGATTCTAGGTAGTGCTGGATCACTGGAAGATAGCCCTGAATGGGACAATTCACAGGGAGGGGGGGTTCAAATACCGCAGTGTGTTTAACAGTGGCCATGGGAGGCCGCAATTTGGTTGCTCCCTGTCGGTGTTGTATTTTCTCTTTAACCATATTGTTATGATAACTTACTGTCGTTTTTTTAGCCTGGAAACATTAAGTCTAAATGACATGTATCAAATTCCTTAAATACAGATTGTGTAACGTGGTACTTAGTGGGTTTAAAGCGTGCTTTACATTGTTCGCAGTACAATATTAACATTCTTACCTGTTCTCTGTTTTTGTTTCTGCTTGGATTATTATCACCTGGCATACTAACTATTCCAGCCGCTGGTGGAAATGACTACTAGGGAGTGTGCAGATGTAATTCTTTTCCCCCCTGTAACTGTAATTTTGTGTACAGATGCCACAGTTGTTGCAGAGGGGGTAGCAATTACAGTTGCGCTACCTTTTTTCCAGAAACAGTCCCCAAAAATAGGGCTGAACAAATTAAAAATAGTAATAAACATTTTTACACAGCTGTAAGATAAATTGGTCCCCAAACAAAACAAAACACACACAAAAAACATGCCGAGTCTGAGAAAGTTTCTGCCGCTTTGTATCACACATGTTTTGTAAACACATCTAAATTGAAGGTCCAAGGATGAATTTCTGTGTGCTGATTGGCGGTGTTGAAAACTGAAGCCGCTTGGTCGAAAACACCGGGCCTTGTTTTGACGAGCAACAGATATGTAAGAAACTTCTGGAACTTTCTTTTCAACTGTAAAGTTGAGTATCATGAATATTACGATGATAAGCGACACAGCACATTAAATAGGATATAAGAAATAAACATTTAGAAATTCCAGATGGCAGAACCTTTTTAAAATCCACATGTTAAATTATGATTTGGGCCATGAGCCCCCGTCCCCCCTACATTTCAAGCCGTCTGTTTCATCTCAGACAGACTTCATAGCTTAGTGACTATGTTATTTTGCTCACAGCTCCTTCTTAGTATAAATGTTGAAGCCAGTAAGGAAGACTTCAAAGTAATTAGCTTGCCGTTTGGAAAGAATGGCCAGTGTTAACTCTGGCTAGTGTATCCTTTAAACAGCCATGGCCTGAGTGTGCCGTATCAAATGACCAGCGAGCGACTCTCCCTCCCCCCTGTCCTCCTGCTCATTTTATGTGCATGTATGTGGTTTAGTACAGGATGTAAGAGTCTGAGAAAAGGGAAGGTAAAGTGATGTCATGTTGGAAAAATGCAGCCTTGTGTTGAGATTCCTTTTCTTCCCTTTTGTTAGAGAAAAAAAAAATGCAAACCTCTTTACTGTAAAGCCTGCAAGCTTTGAGATCCTAGATTGCAATTATAAGAATCAAAAGAACACAACCATACTTTATTTAATTTGTTTTTGTCACGAACAAACTTCTCTGTGCTTTAATTTAAGTTTTACGATGTACAGTATGTTATTGGTTGGTTATTTGTTTTCTAATAATTCAAAACCATTGGATGTCCAGGTTTTTTGCTGAGATTTTTACAATATATTGTTCATGTCAACCCCATCACCGTAAAGGCATGTTGTGTGGTCAGCCTAGTCCCAGGGGAACAGGCAAGCTAGATCAGGTTGGGTTGTACATTTGTACAATTCATTATTTGGAAGCATTAGAGGCTGCCTAACAGTGCTTACACTGCCTTGTCTGTTATGTGCCGTGGGAAGATTCGGACCAAAGTGGTGGTAGCTTTGCTTTACGGTCAACCCCTGCTATTTCTTTTGGCTAGACTTTGTGAAGTAGGTGCAGTATAGCTTCTATACCCTTCTCCCCTTAATCCCCTAAACAAGAAGCTTCACGTTACCCTGGACGTGTGACCTGAAATCTAACCCCATTAAGTAGTTGTAATAATTCATAAATAATAAAATATGAATAAACGGGCGCTTCCAATGAACGGGGCGTCCTTTGGCTTTGCTGCGGCTCTGTGTGTGCTGAAAAGTGCCCACTAAATGCTTACTTCTTTTTCTGCTTTAGTTGCTATACTTGCCTCGGTAAACAACAAAATGTGCTTTGGTTTACTGAACCCCATGATGCTGATTCTTAGTTTTTGTTGCGTTTTTTTTTTTCCAAACCCAGTTTAAACATCATTTCAATAAGGTAACCTGTTTTACGTTCAAGACAAATCAAAACAGATATATAGTGTTTGGATCTTTTCCTGGCAGGACTGCCGTATATCACAGCCTGTTCTGCTAACAAAGAACGTCTCTGTGTCTTAATCACAAGCATATGATTTGGTTGGTTTAGTTCTATTAAAGCAACTTAATGCAGTTCACTGTGTCCAAGGTTTTTTCTTTGCAATTTAAAAAAAAAATCATTTCATTGCGACAATTTCCTACAATACTTATTTAAAACGCTTCTCTCTCAGCCAATCTGTCAACCAGGGTCATACATACCGTAAACTGGCACACATGACAATGCACTTTCTTATAAAGAATAAGGTTTGTTATTTCAAGAATAAATAATAAGAACAAATAAAGAATATGCCCAGAAATGGAGACGGGGGGGGAGGGGGAAATCTTAATCAAATAAAAACAAAAACTGCGGTTAATCTTACCAAGCACGAAACAAACGCATCAGGTATTTAATTGAAGGCCTTCAAAGACCAGCACGGTTGTTTAATTACCTTGTACACTTGGTCATGTGACCTTTCAACTCGCTTATCAGCTCAATAATGAGATCCCTATAACAACAACCTAACATCAGCTGCCAGTATGTGCTGACCTATGAACCCACAGTTTCAAAATTGGCAATCCATGAAGTTGTATCTTTTATAGGGCATTACAGGGCAATGTGGGTCTAATGTGAAGGGCTGGCCAAACACTTCAGTCGAGTGTTACAGATGAGACAAGAAACAGAGGGGTCAGCAGGAAGCAATATGGACTGTCGGGTGCATGTAAAGCACGCCACTGTGAGAGACCTCAGGCCTATGAGAATACAGTCAGCTCAATTAGCAATCACTGTAACTCGAGAGAAGGGATTCGCACAGACCCAACAGAACACAACTCGCTCCCAAACCTGCAAGAATGCCAGCATTCCGCTATTCTTGCGTTCTCCGAGTTAAACCAGCTGGAGCTGGGACTTGGTGGAAAGTTCAGCCTTTATCCGTCAAGCAGGGAGAATGTCAGTCTGGCTTAGATCAGCAGTCAGAGATGCCGGTACTTTGTGTGATTTTCAGATCGCAATATAAGCCGGTCAGCATAATTCAGACCCTTCTGTTTGAGATGTGCAGGAGTCATTCTATCTGCAGTGTAAAGTGCCGCAAGTCTGCACATTGCTATAACAGTATCACAATTCATTGCGACCCTACAGTTTTCTCTCTGTGTGTTAAAGGCAGCGTATGACTATTTGAATTTGCTGCTCCGCATGTAAGCTGTGTGGTCCAGTGGTTAAAGAAAAGGGCTTGTAACCAAGAGGTCCCCGGTTCAAATCCCACCTCAGCCATTGACTCATTGTGTGACTCTGAGCAAGTCACTTAACCTCCTTGAGCCCTGTCTTTCGGGTGAGATGTAATTGTAAGTGACTCTGCAGCTGATGCATAGTTCACACACCCTAGTCTCTGTAAGTCGCCTTGGATAAAGGCATCTGCCAAATGAACAAATAATAAAAGATAAGTAGAATACTATTTGGCTATCATTTCTGAAGTTCTAGTGTGTTTGCACTCAGGCTGTATGATAGAGAATGTTGGATGCGATACTAGTTTAAAGTCCAGAGTCTCATACCTAAGTATAGACTGTATGGAAATAGCTACGGAAAACAGTAAAGGAAAAACATGTAAACAACACAACAGGCTCTAACAAATACACACACAAAAACTGTATGATTATGATTTCAGTTTAGTTGAATTAAAACCAGAAGTTTGATCAGCCAGCTTTTTTTCTTATTTAACTTTTAAACGCTGCATACCTGCAGACTGCAATGTTACTCTAGGGAAGATAATCCCACTCAGAACTGCACACTGCTTTCTCAGTAAAAGCCACCCAAAACAAAAGACTAGAAAACTACTCCTGTACTCTATATGCCCCTATAAATAAATGCCCTTTCTTATTTATTTTCACTATAAAGCAGTAATATATTCTGTTATTGTTTTTCAGCTCCCTAATTCAAAAGGCATCTGTTTTTATTCTACTTCTCTTAAAGCGATGACACTCTCAGTGTGCTTCCTGTAGACAGACACATTCTGCACTTCATAAAGCATGTGTGCTGCCCCTGTGTTCCCTCGATGGTGTCTGATATTAGAGGGTATTTGTAGTCCTGACCTATCCATTCCTTCCCTGATCAGCTCAGCTGGTCTCGTTCCCAGCTTGGCTTGAAACTACAGGCTTCCTCTTCCACATTACTCTAATCTCTTGTGTCCAAGAGTCTCCACACTCACATAACTGGAATTCATATTATTATTAGTAGTAGTATTAGTAGTAGTAGTAGTAGTAGTAGTATTAGTAGTAGTAGTAGTAGTCATAGCAGTATTAACACCTGAATGACATGTTCTCATATTTTTAACCATCACATCAAGGAAAGACAAAAAGTGCTTGACTTTGTTTGCTATATCTGGAGAACAGACAGCCCAATCGGAATGCATGAATACTCATTAGCGCACTTCTTCTATAAGACAGTGAATACCCAAACATGAAAAGAAAGCTTCCTCCGAACAAACTCTAAAACCAGACAGAAATAGGACACCTCAAACCCAGATCACAGCGTTCCTCCCTCTCCGAGCTGAGGAAATCCTTTCTTTTCTTGTTTTGTTTTACAACCTGTCTTGGTATAAAGCCTCTGCTCTTGTCAGAGCTGCCTTTGAGTTATTTGCTTCTAAATGCGAAAGCGATCCTGAGCGTGCGGAGGTTCCAAGAGCACAGATAATAGTGCCTCTGTCTGTTGCACCTGTACCTTGGCAGAGTTCGGCAGCTCTTTGAATTTCTCTTGCAGGGTCTCTGCCAGTTGACACAGCAGAGCTCCATTATCCAGTTTCTCCATAAAGCTCTCTGCCGTTATCTCCTTACCTGGAGTCGAAGGGGGGGGGGAGACCAAGAAACAGGATTAAGAAACAGACACAGATTTCTCTTCATCACTTCAACCAGTTCAAGATAGGACTCACTGTCAGTGAACTTAAGATATAGATATACAGCTATGGCAAAACGTTTTGCAGCACCTACAATTAAAAAATTGCTACAGTATTTTTGCATGGTATTTTTGCAATTTTCCCATACTTTTACCGTGGTTATACTGTGCATTTCCCATAGATTACCATGGTTTGCCATGTTTTTAATATGTGTTACCATTCCTTGCTATACTTTACAATGCTTTGCCAAGCTCTCACTGTGCTTTAGTAATCTTTGCTATGCTTTTACTGTGGGAAACTTTTATGAGGGCAAACATATGTTAAAATGTTTAATCCCGAAGTTTAAACGTTTCAGGAAATTAAACTCAAACTAACCACAGTTACAAATTATTTGAACTATGCTATACATTTGCAAAGTGGGTACCGGTATTCAATGAAAATACATAATTACTGTAGGAAGGCCTTGGCAATACTCTCTGTTTGAAATACCTACCCACTTAGATCACGCTTTTCTTAAACTATCAAAAAAAAAAAGCTCAAACACTTTTTTTTGTTTGTGTGTGTTTTTGGGTTTGTTAAATGAGTTCCAAATGTGGTAATTAATTCTCTCCCAGCTGCTAAATGAACCTTGTAGCGACAACGAGATGAAACCCTTGTACTGGGATCTGAATTCCACACCCTGAGGGCTCCATGCTTCCTTTCAGGCTCGCTGGCCAGTATAAACAAACTCCAGGAACTGAGCGCATAAATTCAGTGCCTTTGGCCCAATGAAAGTGTCAAAGAGAGGACCCAGTCCTGTGACTGCAGGCTCTGCTCTTGCTGCTCCAGCCCTGTGACTGCAGGTTCTGCTCTTGGGGTTGCTGTGCATGCTCCAGCCCTGTGACTGCAGGCTCTGCTCTTGCTGCTCCAGCCCTGTGACTGCAGGCTCTGCTCTTGGGGTTGCTGTGCATGCTCCCGCCCTGTGACTGCAGGCTCTGCTCTTGGGGTTGCTGTGCATGCTCCAGCCCTGTGACTGCATGCTCTGCTCTTGGGGTTGCTGTGCATGCTCCAGCCCTGTGACTGCAGGCTCTGCTCTTGGGGTTGCTGTGCATGCTCCAGCCCAGTGACTGCAGGCTCTGCTCTTGGGGTTGCTGTGCATGCTCCAGCCCTGTGACTGCAGGCTCTGGTCTTGGGGTTGCTGTGCATGCTCCAGCCCTGTGATTGCAGGCTCTGCTCTTGGGGTTGCTGTGCATGCTCCAGCCCTGTGATTGCAGGCTCTGCTCTTGGGGTTGCTGTGCATGCTCAGAGCACCTGCAGCAACACTTTAGAAATGGAAGACGCATCCACGCTCCCCTGTCATTTTAGGCATTGTTTAATATCATTTCATTTTTTTTGTACTTAATTTTTCATAACTTTCTACATTGCTTAGCAGTACATATTAATTTAGATTTTAACTCCAAAATAGTAATATTGTGGGAAAATTAGGCATCATAAAAATCGAGACCCAAATAAGGACAGGCTGAAAAAGTCAATTGCTAAAACCTTGTATACATGATTGTCAGCGATTTATGTTATATGCTCACGTACACATTCTTACAAAATAATAATTTAAGGAATAATTTGAGCCCTGTAATTTTAAGGAATTGTGTAGCATTTTGGCAGACATGTAAAGTAAAACTATGAAACCTTTATTTTTAATAGTAATAGGAAATGCAAATAACATGTACAAATCTTATAAAGCTAGAGTACTCACACACATATGCATTAAGATTGATTCACATATAGTTTGATGCTTCTCCTGGTACTCCTGTGATATACAAGTCCTTGGCGTGGTAATACTGGGTACTGCGCCAATGTCAATTATTTATCAGTTTACATGCACTTATATTTGAATACAAAAAATATGTCTGTAAAACCCTGGGTTTTTAACTGCTTTCAAAATGTTACTAATGGGCCGACCACATACGAGTCATCTACTGGAAACGAATGGGTCTTTCTGGGGTGAAGAGTCTCCACAGAATGCCCTAAAATACTGCAAACAACAGAAGACTGAAAACCCAGCACAGGCACGAAAAAAAATAATAAAAAACATGAATGTCAAGGTACAAAAGGAAGGTAAATGGGGACGCATTTGACATTCATTTTCTAGATATAAAAGATCGCTGACCCCTTTTTACAAATGCATTATTGATCGGGATTTTAGTGCTCTTTATCGTTGCTTTCTGGTGACATTTGAAGGGAAGCCCATAGGAAAAGCAACTGCTGAGAAAGTGCATTAAACTGAGACAAAAACTGAGCATGTAGACGCTTCACAGTGCAGCCCTGCCTATGCAGCGTTCACTCTAGATTAAAACAGAAAGGTGCTATACTCTGCCTTTCTTCTGGTCACACTGACCCTGAGTGGCACACCACCTCGTGCAACCTGGATATATATATATATATATATATATATATATATATATAGTACAGTACATATGCTGTTTAAACGTAAGACAAAGGCATGAGCCCAAACGTTTGTCAATTGTCTTATAGTTACTGATTTAGGTCAGGCAGTCTGAGTTGGAGGATTTCATTTTATCTACAGAGTTTTTTGTATAGTTGTTAACATTTCAGAATGCTAGAATTGGATTCACAAACGCTAACAGTTACAGTATGGTAAAAACTGATCTCTTTGTTTAAGGATCAATACTGTCATGCTTCAATGCATTTGAGACAATGGAAGCCTGTTATTGACTAGGAATGATTTAGCAGCTAATGTCTGTGAAACAATAACTAGCCAGTTAGGATTGTCTTTCATTCTAATATTAGCTGATGCTCTAAGCTAAGTGGAGAACAGCAGACTGGAGTGTAATGCAATTTTGAGAGAAAAATAATTCAAATAGTAGCTGTAGTTTATTTTCTGTATTTGGGAGGTGGACGACCCATTGGCCTAGTTGTATTGTATATCAGGGATATAAACAACACTCCCATTGCATAGTAGTTTGATCTATTCCTGGTTTTACTGTGAGTTTAATAAGACACACCTGAGCTTGTTACCTATACACTGTGCCGAATCAAGCTTTTACTGAAACCTGGAATGGATGAAACTGCTATGCAATAGGAGTCTTATTTCCATCTGTGTGCTACCTGAACTCTGTTGTGAAGTAAAGCTTTGCAATCAGATCCACAGATCCATGCACACAGAAGGCGGGATCCTGAGGAGCCTTGCCTGCTCTTACCCAGTAGGTTCGAGAGCCACAGCGCCAGGTCCTCCTTCATGGGCAGCAGGCTGGCTTCGTGCCGGCTGGCCAGCCACTGGCTGTACTGGTGCATGTCGGAGAGGCTGGGGCCCCGGGACTCCTTGGGACTCAAGGCACTGCACATCATTTCCTCGCTGACACCCTCCTGCAACTCACAGGGAAACAAGAACCGGAAAGGATCCTATCAGAAATGAAATTCCCATACATCACCACCCTTACAGCTGGACAGTTATTTTGCAGTTTGCAATGATTTTGCCCTGACTGTGCTGTGTATTCACCATGCTTTTCCATACCTGGATTTGATTCACCATGCTTAACGGTGCTTTACCATGATTTTGCTACTTTTCTACACTTTGCTTTTCCCATGATATACAATTTATAAAACGATACAGAGACCGGGGTAATATTATTATTATTATTATTTATTTCTTAGCAGACGCCCTTATCCAGGGCGACTTACAATTGTTACAAGATATCACATTATACATTATTTCACATTATACAGATATCACATTATTTTTACATACAATTACCCATTTATACAGTCGGGTTTTTACTGGAGCAATCTAGGTAAAGTACCTTGCTCAAGGGTACAACAGCAGTGTCCCCCACTGGGGATTGAACCCACAACCCTCCAGTCAAGAGTCCAGAGCCCTAACCACTACTCCACACTGCTGGACAGAGAATGGTTAGCATACATCAACACACAAGCAAAGAAACCAAAGAAAGAGACAGATAGATAGATAGATAGATAGATAGATAGATAGATAGATAGATAGGTAACAGGATGAGAATCAATCAATCAAAATCTGTAAAGGCAAAACTGATTTTTAAGTTTTTACTATTTATCTCCATTCTTTCCCATACCTTTCCCATTTCAGAACGGTTGACTACACTTTGCTAAGCCTTTACTTTGCATTGACTTAGTGAAAACTGATCAATATGAACAGAAGGAGAGATGTTACCTTTAGCCTGCCCACTGTAGCGTGGTGTAGATACAGGTCTGTCCCCTCAGAGCTCCCACACCACTGGAAAGCGAGCACAGGGGCCTGTGCCCAGTCTATGTGCTCAGTCCACACTGCTGTGTGTTACGAGAAGAGGAGGCGAAAGCTCAGATTCTAAGCAGCATTGTCCACCTTGCAAGCTCAGCCCAGGATAGTTTACAGTACATCTAATGATATGTAACCTTCTCAATAACCCTGACAGCTAAATTCCTCTCCCTTTTTGTTTTTCGAACAGAGAGAACAGGAAGCTTTTTATGCCAGCCAGTACAGTACAGTGGTGCATTTATCTTACAAAAGCCTGGTGCTGCTTATTAAGATTACAGATTTGTGTGCCCTGTAACCCAGACTGCCTTTCTTTACTGTCGACTCAGTGATACCTTGTGAGTTACTTGCAGTGCTGGCAGGCAGAACAGGTGTAAACTAAGCCCTTCTGTTGTTTTACTGGCAGCTTCAGTAAAAAGGGAACAACAATGTCAGGATTGTAATTTGTTGCGATGCCATTGTGAGATGCGTTTATTATTGTCATCCCAGGCTATGATGCAATGCAGCTTCATTTTGTATCAGCTCAAAAGACACTGACGTTCACTCAAAAGGGATTTGGCATCTCGTTATGACCTGAGAGACAGGAGGGAGTAGAGATGAAAGGTTTGTAAAATTAAAAGCTTTTACTTTCTGATTCTGGAAAGCCTTCGGGGCTTAGGAAGTGTATCTATGCTCTGATGGGTGTGGGGTCATTATAATGTTTTTTTTTTGTTTTTTTTTTAACATTCACACACTTTCGTAATCACATAATGTGTCCACCATTGCAAAGGATCATTTGAATAAATGTTTTTACTGATATTGAAGATTCGTTATAGAACTATAACAAATATCGGACTATAATTTGCTTTAAATGTATTTATAGACTAATTGACGTGGTCTAAGCATGGCCAGTGCACAGTAAACTGCAGAATTACTGGGCAAGTTTATTGTGGTAAATTAATTTATATGGGGGAAAAAACTTTCACATTTTAATGACGTGACCTGATTCCTTTTTTCAGCAGTCCACTCTGCTAGTGGGTTATTACTTCAAAATACACAAAAGAACACTGAAATTAAACATTACAGAATAAAAGAGCTTTGATATTTTCACACCCAGCAGACCTCCAGATCTCCAAGGAAATCCTGATAAAGACCTAGTAAGCAAATAAGCAAGCAATTATAAAGCCATGCAGGCTCATGCAAAAGCCCAATAATGAACTTCAGGAAGTCAAAGGGCTGAAGGGTTCAGTGGAGAATCCCTAAAACACTGGGGTTAGCTACTGCAGCAGGTTCAATCCTGCACTGCTCAGATAGTAAGATATAAATCTACTGGGGGAATGTAAATACTACTTGATTAGCTGAAACAAAAGAAACATTAAATGGGACTGGAGTGTGCCACCAGCCTCAAGGTCAATCTCTACTGGTAAAATAAACCAAAAGATGCTTCCTCTATATTGCTACTCCACATGTAGATAACTATTGTATATAAAATGCATGTCATATTTTTGGTCTGATGTGAAATGTATACATTCCCTTGCATTATTCCAGTTTAGCTTTTCTATCAATTATTCAATGAACTCTCCTGTGGCCGTATCTCCAAATTGACCATTTTAGTGAAACATGACTCTAGTGGGCTAACCGGCAGTGTGGTTGCAGGTTAACAGAGAAGTCTGTAAAACTAAAGGGAAGCCTTTTTTTGATAGCATGTGTTAGTTTGCAAAATAGGAAAATCAAGCATCTGGAACAGAGGGTATGAACCAACGTACCCGGATCAGGACCCCTGCTCTTCAGTGCTCTTCACCTGAGTGCTGCTTTTCATGCAAACAGAACCACACTGTCCTGCTGTCCCCCATCATCAAACACTACACAGTGCTTCCAGTTCACAGCAAGCTATGTGCGATTGACAACTATTTCCAGAAGGACAGAAATTCTTGTAGATCTAAGAACACCAACAGAAGAAGAAGAAGAAGAAGAAGAAGAAGAAGAAGAAGAAGAAGAAGAAGAAGAAGAAGAAGAAGATCTCACAGTCCTTTAATGCACTGTAAGGATTATATAAACTCACAAGCTCCCATAAGCCAAGTGACAATAAAAGAAAATATTTCAAATCAGTCAAAGCAATACATAAGTCTGAATTTCCATTGCAATCCAAGCTGAGAACTCAATTGAAAAGCCTGCAGAATGACGCAGCTATAAAATAACAGATATTAAGATACATTGGTGTATTCCATGGATCGCTACACAACCCTATCAAATACTGAGCAGTGGTGGCAGGGCAATGCATCATGTTAAGAGTGATGCTACAGTGAGGCCATTCTACCATAGAGGGTAGGCAATTTTAAGGACACGTTATATACAATGACTCACATGTGACGCACAGAACACTAAGTTGTGTCCCATATTGACTATTTTCACAAAGCTTTTTAAAGACATTTAACTTTATTATGGACTATTTTCAGTTTATTTTATTTTTATTATTTGTTTATTTAGCAGACGCCTTTATCCAAGGTGACTTACAGAGACTAGGGTGTGTGAACTATGCATGAGCTGCAGAGTCACTTACAACTACGTCTCACCCGAAAGATGGAGCACAAGGAGGTTAAGTGACTTGCTCAGGGTCACACAATGAGTCAGTGGGATTTGAACCGGGGATCTCCTGGTTACAAGCCCTTTTCTTTAACCACTGGACCACACAACTTCCTTTTAGAAACGTGTAACTTGTGCAAAGCACGGTAAATGCTCAGTAAGCACAGAAAGCATAGTAAATGGTATTGTACTGATTTTAAAGTTATGTACGATAACTTTTATTGACTATTGCTGGTGATGAAAGCAAACTTGGTCAAGGTTGAAACTATATACATAATAAAATTTGCTTCTGCCAGTTTAATAAGATGCTGTATTTGCAGCCTACTGTGTGCAATTGTCTGTAATAATATCTAATTAATAATAATATCTTTATATAGCGCCTTTCATAGTGGACCACCATCACAAAGCGCTTTACAGAGGTAGGCTGTGAACAGTGCAGAGTCACTTACAACAGGACATTGATTTAACGTCTCATCTGCAGGACGAAGCACAAGGAGGTGAAGTGACTACCTCAGGGTCACACAGGGAGAGTCAGTGGCAGAGGTGGGATTTGAACCGGGGACATTTAGGTTACAAGCCCTGGACTTTAACCACTGGACCACACTGCCTCCTATTCAAGCCTGTACTAAATATAAAACAGGCCTAGGCTGGTGGAATACAAACTAAGTAAATGAACTTGGCATAATTGTAAGATATTCCAAATGGGAATTAATCATAGACAAACAAGCCCAGCCAATTTCACTACCATAAAACAAAAACTATTTATTTAAAAAATAAGTAGACCTATAATCCGTTTACGAAAACACCAAAACGGAAGAAAAGCAGTCGTTTGTTTGGAAGATAATCTACCAGGTAGAAAAAGAAAGTTACAAAAAAAAAAATACGAGAAACGTTTGTTTTTGTTAAAAAAAAATAAACACATTATTTACCCACCTGTCCCGTTATCTGACTGAAAACAAATGTCCAGTACACCACGGTTTAAAGTCCATTAGAAAACTAAAAACTGGATTTTGCAGGGGCACCAACCAATATATTCAAGTGGACTTTTGTATAAAGTGCAACATTTGTATTGCAGATATAATAATAATAATAATAATAATAATAATAATAATAATAAAAGACACTTTTTAAACGGTGCATACCAGATTCTTGTATGTGGTTCAATAGTCAAAAGACTATATTATTGATAAACCGCGGTACAGAATGCTGCCCTCCCTTCTCAGTGTTCCCTCTCTCTTACTCTCCTTTTCTTACGCGCTAGTTTCCACTCACTTTTCTGCTGCAATGCAACAATCCAACGCAGGTCCCCTCGGGCTGGATCCGAAAATGTCCAAATTACAAATCTTCATACTTTTGAATGCACCAACTTCTCCCCAGGGTCGCCCAGCTGCAGAAACATCGCAGGCTCCACACAGCGGGTCCTCACAGTGCCCCTGCATGCAGAGCTCCTGCACAGACGGGAGTCAAATGGTTACTGCTTACTTTCATTCTTTTTTTTTCTTTCATACAGCACTAGAGCACGGCAACGTAATTGTCAATGATTTACCCTTGAAACTGGATATTGTATGACACACGCAGCCCTCCTCTGCCTGGGATTGAAGCACGAGATACCAACACCATAGTGCTGTATTTGTTTACTGCACAACAGAACTACAAACATAAGAATAAAAAGTGCCTTTCTCCATTTTTACAAAGTTGGCAAACTCATTCCTGGCTCGTTAATAAAAAATGCATTATTCATGCTCATTTGATGTATCCACAGTATGATTATGCTTTAGTTTTTTTATACTGTACATTGCATGGGTGCAGCATGTATTATTTATGGTAATAAGTGCTTTAGTGTGAGTAACTCCACTGCTGTGATCCATTTATATAGTAGATACAGAATCAGACTTTATGAAGGGCAAATGCAGACCTCCTTGGGAAAAGTATATTACAGTACTTCTCCTAGATCGCTGCATCACCATGATGTGTCTGCCTTCACCCTATATTTTCAAAATTGCTGCAAGTTACCTGTAATTTGCTAGTGAAAGGGCAACTGCTGTATGATGCAAATCTTTTCTTAAAGGCCAGCATGCTGCCATTTAGATAATGCTGTGTGTTTGCTCCCTGTGGCTTCCAAGCTGCGCAATACAGAGCCAGTGTGTGTGTGTGACACTGTGGAATTTAAACAGTTAAATCACTGTCTGCTCCAGATCTTAACACCCAGTGAGGATGTCAGCAGCCAAGTGCCACATTTTTTACCTCACAGAGCAACCTCCAACACTGGGTCTCTTTGTCTGCCCTCTGGAAAACAAGAAGCAAGCCTCCTACACATCTTCGCCATTATATTCTGCAAATAATCTGAAAAGTTACAATTAAATACATTTGTGTGCACCTGAATAAATGGAAATTGACCACTGCAGCACTGTGTGTGTGTGTGTGTGTGTGTGTGTGTGTTGGAAAGAAAGAAAATGTGATGAAGTTTTAGCTACACCCTAAACTATATATATATATATATATATATATATATATATATATATATATATATATATATATATATATATATATATATATATAGTTAAATAAAACAAATACTGGAATTGAAATAAGTCTCATTTGGAGTGATATGCATGGAAAATAAATGATTTGATAGTTGGCATTTCAGGGGTTAAAAATACAGGATTACTTGTTTATTCTATGTATTTATTGTTTTTGTTTTTTAAACTGTGTTGAAGGAATGTGTGAGTTACCAACTTTACATATTTTTCTCAACTGTTACAACAAGTTCACTATCCAGGCTGAATTATCATTGTTTCCCTATGTTCCAAAGTGAGACTTGCCTCGCATGTGAAAACAAAATACCTCACTGACTCACTCGGGACTCTACAAAACCCTCCAGACACACACCCTGCCTCTTTCTCTGAGAGTGCGCTTTTAGAACCTTCGTGTGTCGCATCTGCAGCCTCTTTCTAAAACTAATACGTCACCTGCAAGTCCTCTATTGAGAACGCCTTTAACCTTTCAACCTGATCCCGGAAGTTTTGCTCCGTTCGAACTTTGCTGGCGGCAGACGCAATCTTAAGTGGAAACTGAAATACTTACTTTGTTATGGACAACCCGCTGTAAACGGGAAATCTGATGTTTGTTGTTCCCCAGTATGTTGTTTTAAAGTTTTAACTGTGGTAGCGCCAGTATAGGACTGTAGTAATATAAAACACATTTAGCTAACGCAGCTGCATTTATACATATGTGTTTCACATACAGTTTATTTGGATAATGTAAGTCATGGAAAGCATTCTGCAGAATCTAAAGGGCATGGCTGAACTGTTGGCAGTGGCGCGGAGCGAATACGTGTCACACTGGGACCCCGAGACGGTGCAGCGGGCTTTTCAGTGGGCAGCTTACTTTGAGCACCTGCACCGCAGGTTCCGCACGGACACCCGTGACCGCAAGGCCCTGGCCGACAGGCTGCTGCATCAACGAAAGCCTGAGCAACACGTTTGAACTGTACCGGGAGCTCAGTTTCTAAGGCGTGGGTCATTGCCCGCTGTTGTCGAACCCGACCCTTCCCAAAACCGTGTCCGACACTTTTCGCCAGGTTCCGTCCTTGCTGTGACACAACGGGTCAGCGTGACCAGTCTGACCTGAACCACCTAATCGGAATCGCCAGGTTGAAAGCTGCATCAGAAGTCCTGTCACACGCCCTAAAACTAGACCGCAGCACTGCCACTAACGCTTGCTTGCTGTTGGATCCCAAAACTGAAGCAAAAAGGTGAGATGGTATTTGGAGACACGGAGGCGGTGCCCGTCTGCTTGCCCGCTGGACACGCCTGTTGACAGTCTTTTCGCACAGCTACAGCAAGTCGCAGTAAACAACAGGTCAGATTTTTGTAAGATCGTGGCTGCTGTTCTCTTGTCTAAATAAACACGTCGCACGGAGAGCTGTGCGATGGACCTGGCTTTGAAGTGGTTGCTAAGTAACATGCCAACTACAAACATTCTGCCAGCGTGCCATGCGCATTGCTGTCTTAACTGGCTCATTTGTTTTCTGTTCGCATAGTCACTATATTGGGGTCTATACGGCATTAATGCTGTTTCCCCCCACAAATCTAAACTAAAGCACAAAACACCTAACAATAGATGTATTCCTTTTGAAAGGAAATGTGTCTCTCTGAGGTAGGGTTAAGGATTTGGAAGCTGGTATGGCTAAAACAGGAAGCACTGTGTCTAGTCGCTCTCTGAATGTGTCTGGATGCTGCAGGTTTTGAATGGCATCATTAAATTCCATACCTGGCTCATGAAGGACCCTAATAGGTTTATAGGGTGCAGTCAATGTATGTCAGAGAGTACCTTGTGAATAAAAACCGAATACAATGTATGAAGGGACTTTACACCATACTGGCCAATGGACAAGCACGGGGGGGGGTGGGGTCTGGTCTGTTTTTATTAGTATTATTATTTTATTTGTCGGCAAAAACAGCCTTTAGGAAAAAACAGACAAGTCTTCTTTAACTTAATACCCGTACACAGCCGTGAACCAACCTTCATTCAAAGAAGGCCATTCCATTATAATATTCATTCATTAAGGGGAATTTGCTTTAAAAGCAGTGGGTGCATTATCAAGGTTTTTACTGTATGTGGATCAAAGCTTTGTAATGTCTTAGTGTACATATAAATGCACCCTGATCTGAGGGTTAAAATCATTAACTTACCCCTAACCCATCTCATCCCCACCTCCCCGCGAGGCAAGGTAAGTTACTTTTAGAATGCGACTGAAGACTATTTTTTTTAATGAAAGTAATGTATTGTAAATGCATGAAAGATCTGGACAGGCAGTAAAGGTTTTACATCTGCTTTATGCAAATTCTGGAATTTAAAATGCACAGATTGCACAGATTGCACAGACTTCCTCAGGTTCGAGTCTATGTCACAGCACCAACACCTGGCTGACATTCCACCCTGCAACAGCACAGTATTGCAGAACCCACCTAAACCTTGTCTAGATGCACAGACCCCAATTCGCACTAATCATCTATGTTTCCTTAAGGTAACGTTGGGCTGCAAAGACCTAGTGTCCCAGCAGGGTTTCCTCTTGTTGAGCTGTGCCCCTAATCAGGATCTTGTATGCATTTCATTAATATAGATTGTATTTATTTGTGATGAATGTAAATGATGGAGGATGGATTCAATTGATTCCTGCCACAAGCTCCAAGGGTGTTATCAATCACAGAGCCAGTGAGGTGGCAACAAGGTCATCCATCACAAGGGAGTGGAGCCTAGCAGCTGGGGGCTCCGAGCAGGAGGAATATGCAGCTAACTTTCCCTTCGTTGTTACTGGGTATACTGGTACGCTAACAGCTGGTTTCACAGACCCCGGTTTTGGACAGCCTTACCTACCAGCTATGGCCAAAAGTTCTGCATCGCCCTATATAATGAACTAGTTTTGCTTCATAAAGTCGAATGAAAGCTGCTGAATATTGTTTTGTGAACATATTGAAGGTATTTCACGTTACTTATTTTACTAAGAATTCAGCTGATTCTGACCGAGAGAAAGATATCTGTTTTGTATTTGATTTCTAGGATGTAGACTAATACATATAGCTGGAATTTAATTTCGAACAAAATCTGAGAATGAAAAACTATATGAATTGAACTTACCCTGTATATTGCCGCAGTTTAAAGCATTCTTATGTCTGTTGAAAATGTTCAGTGTTTCCTAATATGTTGTTTAAATGTGTAATATTTGGAAAAAAATATATATGGTGGGTTCATCAGTCTGACCTTTTTGTATGTATATGTATTTTATTATTTATGTATGTATGTGTATGTTTTTTTTTTTTAAATTAATCCTCTCTAATATGTACTACAGAGCTGATCCCAATCTACATGCAGACGGGTTGGCCATGTCTGTCTTCATATAAGCAGAGTATAAAAATAAATTGTATGTGACCGACTGGAACAATCTGCAGCAGGTACATGATGTGGTTCACCAGTCACAGCAAGACAGATGGGGGTATCAGGTATCGTCATGGCAACCACAGCCATCAGGACTTAGTCCTATGCTCTAATTGGAGTCGGTGGTACTTCGGTTCGCTGTGCTGTGCGCCTGCAAATTGGTCCCAGGAGTCGTGAGGGAGAGCAGGTGGGGATCCACAGCTGTGTTTCTGTGTTGCTGCTGTCTGGAGTCACACCAGTATTTTTCTAATTAAAGCCCAGTCTGGGTTTTCACCCCTAGCCCTGAAAGAAGCAGTATGTCTTCTCTGTGGAGTGTGTGCTGTATCAACACCTTCAAGGGATTGATATAGTCAGTTTTGCTCCGCTTTTTTTTGTTCCCAAGCCCCCCTTTCTCTCATTAAGGGAGGATCCCTCTGTACAGAGATGAGGTTTATTCAGTGTTGAAAATCTGAAGAGACAAAAAGAATGTTTCCATCACATAGTACAGCTTTTGTTCCAAGAAAAGTCTACTGAAAGTGAGCATTCTCACACCTTCCAAGTGTCTAACCCTAGGATACCTATTTCAAGGATACGGGTGTATCAAAATACATCTCAGGAATATATTTTAGAAATAGTGCATGACTTTTTACATAATCTGCAGTCTAAATAAATAACAGATTTATATATATATATATATATATATGTATGTATTAGTGCATGCATTCTATATTTCTGAAGCTTATTGATGCAAATAACAAGCAGTGTACAGTGTACTATATTGCTCCTTATAAAATAATTGAGCAGCCTTAATTTCATCATAAAGCTGTACCTAACAGGACTGGCACTTTCTAATGAAGTCACAGGCAACATGAACTGTACGGAAACATATTAAACTCAGATGAAGCACTTAGCAGGGCCTGCAATGAACGACTCAGTCTTAATGAAATGGTTATTCGTGGCAAGGTGATGGAGGCGGGGGAATTAGTGGTGTGTTACTCAAGAGCTGGGGGTCAGCCGCCCTGAGGGGATCGTACAGTATTAACAATCAGGTCTCATTCATCACAGAGAACTGCTCCGACCAACAGGAGACACAGCACCACGCAACTTTCCTTCATGTATTGCTATTTAACTACCGTGTCTGATTTAACCCAAGCTGGGCCAGATCAGGTCTGCCTGTTAGCAGACAGAAAGATGGGCTGGATGAGAGAGATTCATAGATAGTTATTTATTTCATTTTTAGAATGTGTTTTGTGTGAGCTTATAGGGGTATGAGAAGTTGCCTAGACTTCAAAGAACCCAAATGCACTATAAAGGACAGCACAGATACCATATATGTGATTTTGAGGACCATGTGCAGTTCTTGTTAATACTCACCTGCTGAAGACTGTTGATGCAGTGTAACCATTTAAACTGTTGCTTGCAAGCTAAACCAGTTTGTTCCTGTAATGAATGCAATCATTTATTTTGCAAGAATTGTCAAACAAGGAAGGATGCACACTTTGCAGGCCATTTAAGCTGATGGGCAATATATTTATTTTGCTTGTATTTGGTCAGCATTTGTAGAACTGGTTTTATTTACACTGAAAAGTGCAGAGGCAGCGTCTTCATGCACACGCCCGGCTGGTAAAACGTGTTACTGATGAGGCACGGGCGCCTGCTGTCCTGCATCAGCACTATTCCATGCTAATGAGAGAAGTGACATTTACTGCAAAGAAACGTTCTGAATTACAATGTTCCTTCTGCTGCCTGGTGCAGATGACTAGGGACGATCATCTTTCAAATGGCGTTTCTTTTATTATTATTATTGCTATTATTATTTTTTTATTTCTTGAGCTGGTGAAAGTGCCAGAGGCAGATTTTCAGAGAGTTAATAACATCATTTAAACTTAGCACAGCAATCGTACCTGCAGCTCAGCTAGTTTGATACCATTGCTCTGCAGTTGATGCGAACAACAGAACACGAGCCTGCCTTGAGGATAACTGACTTCAGGACAGCTAGGAGTTAATGTTAGCGAGTCTACTGTCAAGCCTGTGTATATTCCAAGTGTGTGTGTGTGTGCCATGTTCATGCTGCATTTTAATAGAGAGAGTCCCAGGCAAACAACCAGAGGACAAGATGGGACAGTGTGTCGGCCCTGAGGTTTCTCTGAACAGTCTTGTACCCATAGCAACGGGACTGAGGCATCTTTAAAAAGGGATGCCCTGGATTGAAGAGGAGTGATCCCAACAGATGGGACAGTCTCTCCAGTCTCTCTGGGGAATCTTGCCCTCAGCACCAGCCTGCTCCAACCAAACCCCCAGACTCAAATGCAATGCAGAGGCCAGACTGGCTTTCACCACCTCTGCTGCAGTAGTATAGTAAAACACTGCCTTGCATTAAGGTTGGTGTCAAATTACTAATGATATGTTGTTAATATATGACAGTATGTGATAATTACTTTCTGAGAAATACAGGGACCTTGCTTCAACAGTGAATTCAGAAAGATAACCTCCAGAACAGTACAGACGTTATCTGCAAACAGAAGTTGAACCCTTGATCCATTAGACTGGAAGGAGCAGTGTGTCACCATGGAGAACCAGCAGCTTTATTGCCTTTTAATAAGCTTGGCCTCTTTCCTATTCTTTTCTCTTCTCACGCCTTCTCTTCTCTGCTCTCTCTTCATCGTGTCTGTTCTTTTTCTTTCTCTCCCCCTCTCCCTCTCCTCTCCTCCTGTTCATCACTCCCACCCTGTCCTCTTGATATATCTCCCTCTCTCCATATCCTTTCCTTTCTTCTCATCTTCTCCTCCCTCTCTTGCTTCCTCTGCCTCTCTCTTCTCTCTCTCTCCCCCTCCCTCTCCCTCTTTCTCTCTCCCTCTTTCTTGCTCTCTCTCTCCCCCTCTCTCTCTCTCTCTCTGTTTGACAGCAGGCTCAGATTTATTTTCCTTCTCTCCACATTTCCGATGGGGCCTCTCTTCTTGAGGCTGGTCTTTGTGTCTGGAACTGGCTTCAGCTTTTTTCAGCTCACTCTGTCAAAAAAGAAATGTTATTAAAAAAAGAAACAAAAAAAGTGCAGGGACCTTCCTGCCTCGCAGGCACTGTAACTCATGAGCAATGAGCAAGCTTTCCTCCAGGGAGCTCTGCTTGTTTAATCATCTCATTCTGGCTTCGTACCAGGAGGAGAGCAGCGAAACCCACTGCACGGGCCATGAAAGCTATACGTTGAAAAGGAAAGGGTTTTGGTATTCTTAAGAGAGAGAGTCCAGGGGTTTAAAAACCATTTGCTTACCTCGTATTAGTCTTAGCGATCTTATGACCAGTCCTATCATACTTATCAAGATTATTTGTGAAATACAACACCATAAATTAAAAAAGTCGAAACTGCAGATTGACGTGGTCCACCTCCTGTGATCGTTTACATTTTTCTTTTTTTTTTTTTCTTCAAGTCACTTTGGAATTTGAATTCTCTAAAGACTTACAGTCCCATTATTAAAACAGGTGCTGTATCCCATGTGTCCGGTAGAGGGCACCAGCTCTTCAGTTCTGAAAGGCCTAATAAATCCATTCAGAGTCACAAGGTGGCTGCTGTTCTCTCTATCCCGCTCCCCCGCTTTAAACACCGTGCAGCCTGTCAAAGGGCAGCTTCAAAGAGGCTTGTTCAATAAACTGGAATGACTTCATCCCTTCTGAAGGCTTTTTTTAAAAACTCTTTTAGAAAGTGACCTCTTCCAGGTAAAGCGCCGCAACAAGTCTCGACTCCTTTAGTTCTTCAATTCTTCAGTCCTTTAATACTGAGCGCTGCCGTTTCATTACTTTATTGATGTATATGTTTAAGGTTTTGCTGTGGTTTGTGCTTTGGTCTTCAATATTTGATTCAATATTGTAATAAAAGGCCCTTACACCTGCTATACAGTGGAGGTACTTACGAGAGAGAGAGAGATTGATTATATATATAAGAATTAGAATCAGATGAACATGACATCATCTTTAAGGAATACACTGTTTCCCTATGGAGGCAGCCAGTCCTTAAGGATTGTATTATGCTTCTAGGCACAAGCTTCTGATTATCATGTACATACATTGCAATGAGATACCAGTGAATTAGGGCTGGTTAAATCAGCAAACCTCTGAGCCGCTTCAATTACAGGCTTGTGTTTCACCCTACCCCAAATTAATCTGCTCTAATCTGTATCATTGTATTGGTCTGCACGCAATACTGTAGGACTCACAGAGTCTGCACGGGATATATCTCAGCAGCGCCTACAGACACAGGTGTGTATTCAATAGATCTACACAGTAGAGCATCTAACCACCATATCATATGAGTACCAAGCCTTTCTACTTTACAAAGCGCCAGCAATCGGATCATGTGAAAACCCAAGAGCAGCCCTTAACGTGGATACACACCGCAAAGAAGCTGTGCGGTAGGGGATCTGTTACTGCAAATTATTACAGCAGCTGTCAAAATGCACTTTTAAATGTTCTTATGACAAGGATGGCTTGCAAGCCTCCTCGCGGAATGAACCTGTGCGCATATTTAGTACCAAACACATAGCAGGCAGTTCCTTGAAGGACGAGAAGCCGCGTATACAGTAGGAATCACAGATTGACATTTTCAGTGTTTTCATTTATATGGAAATGTGTGTCAGAAGTGATGGAGGTAAGAGATCTTTTCTGCTGTGTCTGCACTACCATACAAAGCGCAGGCAACTTCTAAAAGCAAACAATAAAGGACATGCCTATTATTGGAAGTGCCGGGATTGTCATGGCAGCGCTGTCTGCTGTGTGATATATAAGGAGGGAAATGTTCTACTCGCGTCCACGGAGACCTCACGCCTTGAAAACTTTAAAGGAATACAACTGAGTTTTAATGAGTTTTAACTCACTTTAGCGTTTGACCCCTGAATGTTAAATGCATGCTGCCTTTCTTTCCTTGCACCTTGGGTGTCAGACACAAAATTAGCAATTATAGCAGGAACAAGGAGGGATGCTGTCCTGTATTCATATTTATGAGATAAAATAATAAAACACTTGCACCGTGTCAGCTATCCACTTTTTCAGGAACAGCGGCTTCAAACCTGGTTCCTGGTCCCCTGGTGTGTCTTGCAGTCTCCTGAAACCTCGTGTTTGTACGCCCAGTGGAACAGTGCGACAAGCGAAATCCATTTTAAGCGTAGTGTTGGAGGAGGTAAACATTCCGATGTCATGGCGACCTCGCACCCACGCGCTGGGGGATGGAATACATCAGAGGTGAATAAAGGAGGGGGGAGTAAATCGCTAATGAGATTACTCTGAAAATGAAGCGCTGGAATCGAATTTGGGAGTGATGGAGTGCATGTGATTGCCTAATTATTATTGCACATTTATGAAATAGTTTTGAGAATTCAAATGTTTATCTCTCAGATAAAAATGGTGCTTTTCAGTTTTTTTACGCAGGCCCCATGACAGAACCCATCCTCTGGAGATTATATATATATATATATATATATATATATATATATATATATATATACACACATTAAAAAAACTTCAAAAACAGCAAACAGCTCTACATCCAAGGAGAATCATGATCCAACAGGATACTCATCAATTAATTAATTAATTAATTGATTGATTGATTGATAGATAGATAGATAGATAGATAGATAGATAGGCTGGCTGTGTGGTCCAGTGGTTAAAGAAAAGGGCTTGTAACCAAGAGGTTCCCGGTTCAAATCCCACCTCAACCACTGACTCATTGTGTGATCCTGAGCAAATCACTTAACCTCCTTGTGCTCCGTCTTTCAGGTGAGACGTAATTGTAAGTGACTCTGCAGCTGATGCATAGTTCACACACCCTAGTCTCTGTAAGTCGCCTTGGATAAAGTCGTCTGCTAAATAAACAAATAATAATAGATATCTAGATAGATAGATGTGCAGAATATTATGTGTATCCAGCAGTTCAGCTTTAAGATTGACTAAGCTGTGGCACGGGAATCCTGCATGTACCTGAGCAGACTGGCAGATTAACGCTAGTCTTTTGTGACCTTGCCAAATCTGACATGGCCCCAGCGTGGCTCACTTGCACAGTGGAAAAGAGGCATGACTCACACGCTTGAATCTCTCTGTGGTTTTCCATTTTGGTGTCACTTTCCACTTTTAATCTCAATTTATCGGCAAGGAAAAGAAACATTCCTTTTACATAAAATGTCTTTAAAAATGCACCATGATTCGTTTATTTTCTGCTGCCTTCTCACACAATAAGTAACCAAGTTTCCATGGAAACAGCCCTTCTCTCAGGAGATGCAGAGAAAAGGTATGAGAAACAGCCAAGGAGGCACACACACACACACATGCATTGGCAGCTGCTCTGAATGCAAGAGCACAATAAAGGAACAAGGACACTGAGAATGCAAAAAGGATTGAAAAAGAAAATGAAGGGTCGGGAAGGATAGCTGGAGTTATCTCACAAAAATCCGAATCCAAAAACTGCAGTGAATGTGAGTTCTTTGTCTTTCCTGGGGTACATTTTAGAAGCAACAAGCACTCATTTTTCAAAGTTCCGGCTTCTTTTTTGCACCACTATGTCAGGAGTTTGTGAATCCTTGCATATGTAAATAAATGCATTTTGACATTCATTCTAGATCATTCGAATAGCTGTGTTTCCTGTGCACATTTTGAATGTGATCCTTCTGGAATCCAGTTTGAATACCAAAATGTACTATTTTCGGTAATAAAATCGCAGATTTAAGAATTAGAAAACTGACTGTGGAACAACAGCCATGCTTAGAATGGGCAAAGTTTTCTTGAGCTACAGACACCAGTTAAATAACAAAAACAGGGCTCTCTCTGAAGCTTTATATAGTGCTTGAGATTTTTTTTAAAAATCACCAGAGAGAACTGCATGCAGTGGACCAGACTAAATGTTGTGACTGTGGTTTTATCAGGTATAGATGAAGGGTTAGGGAGTGACTGATTAACAAGCACAGTCATGCCTGTGTGAATAGAGTTATCAGCATGCAAACCGCTCGTTGATTTACCCCTCTGAAAGGACCGGACGCCATTATTCCACATAGTTTGCTCCACACAAAGAAGCAGGTGATTTGATAGAGACGAAGAGAATCATGTGGGCCTGGGTCCCTCCCAGGAGAATGAACCATCGATTCATCTTTTAAAGCCCTGTCTGTGATGGAAAGCTGCGAAAATCACAAGTGAAGCCCCACAAATTGCTACCAAAACTGTGTCTCTTGCGTGGCTTCTCCCTATAGGTTTAAACAGCTTATAGCTTTCCCATCTGTCAGTAATATATATATATATATATAAAACACAACACGGGTGCGAATCTTCACACAGTGCTTGTGTAAAAAATAAAATAAATTAGTATGAATGCAGGTGGGGACATATGTTTATGAACTGTATATAAATAAGCTGATCGATTACATAAATTCAATACGTGGTCTGCTTGAGTGTATTTATTGTGGTTCTGAGTGTGGCCAGTGATATGTGTATATTTTGTATTGGTATTTATTTTGTGATTTTCAAGAAAATTAGTGTGTGTTTATTTTGCAATATAGGACAAACATTATCGCACAGTACAGAGCACATGGCGCAATTAGAAACCGTTTGCATGCATTATGCAAATCATGTTTTATAACACATATCTTTCTGCCTGCTTCTGTATTCTTTTCAAAGTTAGGAGGCTGTGAACAAATGTTGGGCAAACATCCAATCACGTTTACTTCCAGAACTTCTGTTTCTATTTCAGTACATTCTTCTGTACAATGAGCTGTTAAAAACACACTTGAGATTTCTTCCCCACACGTCCAAATTTAATGAGCTGATACTGAAACTCTGAAGCACTCAATTTGCAAGCCATTGGCACGTGTCTACAGTCTGTTACAGAGAGGTGTCAATAACAATCTAATTTCTACCCATCCTCTTACTGGGGGCTGCTGACCTCTTCATCTTATCTATATGCAACAGGTGTCATATATCCATTGCTCATGTCCTAGATTGTCATTCGCAACAGTCATGTTTTTTTTTCCATTGGTACATCATAGTAGATATTAACAGCACCAAAACTGGTGTCAAAACTTGTTACCTTTACTTTATTTAATAAATACAGATGTATTGATAACCTGCTGATAAATGCTTCTTAAAGACAATTCCCAGTACAGGTAATGAGTTTTGGCACGCCCCTAGTAGATAGACTGTGAATACTTTACAGCCTGCTTTTGGGAAATAACCTTGAACACACCCAGAACTAACCATCAGAACATACACCATCACCACCTGCAGTTCAATTTAAACAATACAGCTCACTGACATGAATAAAGATGCCTATGAGAAGTGGAGCCTGATCCAAGCTACTGCTGATACCAGTAGGAATAGATACCCACAAAAAATGACATTTTAAAATTAGTTTAAATAATTCTTTAGAAACCCAGGTTTTTTTTCAGTACAGCTACTGTAATTGCTGCATTAAAGAAAAAAATATTATTCAGGATTTTAACCCAAGCTTCTGCCCGTACTTGCAGAGATTCTGAGAAAATATATTGCAGTGGTATTAATATAATAAACACATTCACATATTCTGCTTCCTAGCCACACATTCTACTGCATGCGATAGTCCTTGAGTCTGGCGTATGTATTGCTCTGCTGTTCATCCCCATGGCTATGGTAAAGAGTGTGTCAGTGCAACGTGTTTGGAATATGAAACCGGTTTCTCTCGTGTGATCTGAAAATCTTTGGGGTAGGGGTGGGCGGGGATTGTGGGGTTTTCTCAATAAGTAGCATTCGAACCAGTACGAGAAAAAAAAAATATGTACAGAATTGTCTGTTCCAAATAACGATGGTTTCCCCCTGAAGAATTTGTTTCAGTGAAGTAAGTTTCAACCCTGATTTGATTTGTTTAATTTGATTTTTTTTTTTTAATCCGCAGACAAATCAGGAAACCATGACAACCAACAAGAACCAGCCTGGGGAGAGCACTGTGTACATGTGCTCAAGTGTAGCCCAGTTAGGGTTGTGTTAATGCCTGTCAAGAATCTCACCAATAAGGTTTTAAATTATTGTCTTTCCACACTGATGGGCTGGTGTTTGCTCTGTATAATGAAACACTGTCCACTCCTCCTCCTCCTCCCCCCCTCTCTCTCTCTCTCTCTGCCAGTCTGTTTGGTTCCAGCTGGATGAGCTGCCCAGCTGAGCTTCACAGGACAACCTCCCTCTCTTGCCAAGCCAGGCTGCACGGCTGCTGCAGGGAGCATGGAGACTCGTGGATCAATTAAAATGGTCTTTCCAGGGCTCTCTTCCAGTGCATCTGTGCATGATTCCACAGAAATTCAGGGAACTACACTGGGGGCACGAGGGTAAACACGGCCACGCCTGGTTTAACACTGAATTAGAATCAGGGAATTAAATCTGGCGAGGGTCAACGAGACCGTGACAAGGTTTGCACATCCAATTTATTAGCGCTACTTACAGGAACATTTGTATTTGTCACGGCAGAGCTCAAAATACAATTTGACAAGCTTTTTGGCTAATTTCCCATTTGATTTGTACAGCACTAATTAAACACAGCTATATCCGTGTGGTTATATTCTTGAGTCATTGCTCTTCAGTAGCAATTTAACAAATAGTTGATGCTATGGTTTTTGGTTTAAATAACATCCACAGTTTGTAATTATTAATTGGTAGGTTGTTTTAACAATCAGTTAAACGCTACCCTTCAGATATTAACATGTTTTTGTTGTAGTGGTACCTGTTTTTTTCATTCATACTCAAAGCCTACAGTTTAAATGCACATCATTGTTCCAGCTACATCAAATGACATCACTGTTTATTTTTCTTATTCAGTGTGTATGTATGCATATCCTTGTAGGTTTCCTTTAATTCCTGTTTTTAGTTTTTTTATTTTTGTTACAGTAAAAAACGATATGGCCTATGAGGTCACATGACCAATGAAAAACAATAGGTATTTTGTTTGGTTCCGGTTTAATTATATATATTATTTACTTATAGGTTGGGCGGGGATTTAAAAAGTCTTCTTTTCAGCTTGCATGTGTGCAAGAGGTGAAGCAGTGAGACCAGGACACACAACAACTTAATAGAGCATATTGTTTCAAAAGATGACAACCCTTACACTGGGTATTTTGTCGATTTTCATTTTTAATGTTTTGTGTTAAATCAGAGCCACTAGCTAAATAATTAATAATAATAATAATAATAATAATAATAATAATAATAATAATAATAATAATAATAATAATAATAATAATAATAAACACATTTACCAATATTGATCTTAAAACTGTCTGGCATTGCATCCATGCAGATGAATTAATTTAAATATTTTTTTTTTTTTTAAGTACATTGTTATTATATAAGGTATTCACAAAAATAAAAAATAAAAAACATACCGAATGCCTGCAGTTACTTCAAACAACGTTGTCATGCTGCTGGCTCCCTGCACTGCCTAAAATAGGCAGCATTTTAATTAGCAACTGTGTCACACCTAGCGCAGCAGGAACATTCATTTTCACACCTCTGCTTACCTGTAATTGTGTACGAGCATGTGGACAGCCAGGCGTCTGCAGGTGTGACTCAAACAAGAAGTTATTCTGTTACGCACTGGAATGAAAACTCTGAAGGAGGAAATACAGTTTGACCCCAGCGCGTGTAATTATCTGAGCCGTCTGACTGGATCGACACAGACGTGCTTTAAATGCAATCAGCCCCACTGTATTTATAATGAAACACTGGGCAGGGCGAGGGGCAGCGTTTTCATTGTTGTTAGTTTGTGCCATTACGACAGACAGGATGTTAAATGCAGATCCTTGTGCTGTCCCCTCCATGTTTATGCAGCTAGGTATTGCATGCCAGCCTGATTGGTGAGGAACATTTAAAATCTCTTGTAAGCAGGTTGATATCCTGTGTCACTCGCAGACACCTACCTATGAAGGTGTGATTAGCCTGCTGTTAGCAAAATGCACACTAATCACAAACGTGATAATTAGTATGCAGAAGCACTCTTAAGTAATCCGCTCCAGCAGATTTACATTACTGAAACATACAAGTGAAAAAGTACAAGTAAAAAACGGGAGTCCCAGCGCTGGTTTTTGCTTTAATTATTGTCTATAGGAAATAAAAAATAATGCATTCATGAAAAATGTAACATATTTAACCCTGACAAACAAATGCAATCTCAAAAATTATACGCAAGACTGTATTTAAAAAAAAAATAAACTCACGGTCCGATAGATGCATATATAAGACAGCAATGTAAATGCATTTGTAAAAATTGCAAACTGCAAACGTATAGAGCAAATTCAGAATCAATAATAGTCATCTGTTATATGGACTTGCTTTTTGTGACAGGCAAAACCAGGAAATCAGTGCATGCGTGTAAATAATTTAGCATGTCTTTAACCTGAAGTGCAGCCACTCGAGGGAAATCTGGCTGACCATTTTCTTCTGCGCCAGCATGTCAAACCCCTCACACGGTCTAAAATAGTAGAATTGACGTCAAACCCAGCGCCTCCGTTTCAAAAGTTATCGCGTGCGTAAATGAGGAGAGGGAGAGACAGGGAGGATGGGCCGAATCGACCCGATCGGAGGACTGGACTTGTGAGCGGTGATGACTCAGCACAGACCTGCGTCAGAGAGAGAATTTAGGAACCTGGCGAGGGTCGAATGAGTCACGGCGTGGAGATACAAATGCACCCCCCCCCCCCCCCCCCTCTCTCAGGATATAAAAGGTACGAACGAGAAGACAAAGAAATTAACACGAGCGTGTGGGAGGCAGGAGAGAATTTTGTAGCTTCACACAAAAGCTGCAATATTGGCATCCACACTGAAGCCCATATATAAAATATCACGATATATATAATGTAGAACAATGATGTATAATGTAACAAAAGAGTCATGTGTGCACTACACGACTTATATTGAAGAGGTGCTTATCAGTATAATGTAATTGTATGTAGTGATGGTAGAGTCTCTACGGTAATACAAAAGTACAAAAATCCTTTAATGGCTTACCAAAAAAAATGTCCTTAATTAGGGACATTCATAATCGCACTCTAAACATGTTTCTTCTTCAAAATGATTCAGTACCTAACTCCTTCTGATTTATATTAATCAACAAATGATTTATTAGTTAAAAACATGCTGATGAAACAAACAACGCGTTTAAACAACGAACTTGTCTTCATCAGGTTCACGTTAATTTAGGTGTCGAAACGCGTTGTTTGTTTGTTTCATCAGCATGTTTTTAACAAATAAAGAATTTTTCGATGAATATAAATCAGCAGGAGTTACGTATTCAATCATTTTGAAGAAGAAACATGTTGAGAGTGCGATTATGAATGTCTGTACGGAAACGTTTTTTTTTTTTTTGTAAACCATTAAACGGAATGTTTTGCACCATGATATTTTTGTACTTTGCCGTAGAGACACTACCATCACTATATATGTATTTCATAATGCATTACAAAAAAAATTATCCGATATGATTTTAGGATAGGTGTAAAAAATATATAATAAATTACAAATTATTTTTGTCAGTAGTATTGTAATATTCTAGTCATTTGTCTTTAATCGTGTTTGTCTGCAAACATATCCACTCAGCATGAAATCCATTAATCGTCTCCGCGCAACAGAGAACTATTCACAGTGTGATTGTGGTCTTTAAACCCCTGAGATACTGACAGGAGAGGGGCTGCACCACTTAAACGAAACGACCAGCTGTTATCAGTGCCTCAGAAGAATGGACATGTAATGTCTAACAACAGAAAATCAATACCTGAACGCAGACAAAGGAATTACAAGGCAGGAGCTGCTTAAGAAACTCTTTGTTTGGGATGGCTTTGTGTAACAGGCATGTTATGTGATGCACTGTCATTAGAGATTGTCCACTGTCCTTGAGAGAGGAGGTTGAAGGCTAAAAAAAATAAAATAAAAAATAAACATGGATGCAGAGGAGCCCAGTTCTTTTGCATTGTGGTTAAGACGCCTGCTTGCGGTTCCTGTTACATTTAGCTTCTCATTTTTTAAATGAGGACAGGGGTATTAGTAAGTCACACTTCTGGTCAGTTAATCAGATTTAACAGTCCCTCATATAAAGCATACATAAACTCAAAAGCTTTGCAAGTCTGAGTCCTTCTATGATAGAGACAGAGGCAGAGTGAGCAGGACTGAAGCTAACCCTTCATTTCAGCTTCTTTATTATCCCTGCAAACCAGCAGCCTCACAGCCACGACCTGCAAACAGCTCTCCATCTGCTTCCCTCTCACGCTAACAGAACTCGAAGGAGATGTGCCCTGTTTTCAATCTCCTCTCCATGTTGAGTTGAATCAACGATGTGCCAGGGAAATGCACTGGAAAGCTTCAACCGGCCGCTTGCAGCACGAGGGATGTGATTACCCAGATAGGACATTATCCTGCTGAAGGATCTCTGTAATCTTCCAATGAATGAGATTACAGGTCTCCGCCCCGCCGTCATTACAGGGAGAAAAGGACATGCTGGCTTTCGAGGGCTGTGTCATAAACACAACAGGCCCCTGAATTCAGAACCTCTTCATGCTGCCGTTATCCGATTACAGCGTGCTGCCCGCGTTTCAATATGCCCTCATTTCTCTGTCTGCCTGCCTGCCTGGAGAACACCACTTATTTAATCAATTGTAATTTGGTTTTACGAGATTATTATACTGTGTTATTTTACAGGGAGTCCTCACAAGCAAATAAACGCCACATCTTATTTACTTGTGACAAGTGTCTGTAAAGATAGAATTCCTATGAATATTCAAGTTGAAATTAAAAGCATTTGCAGACATCGTTAACGCATTAAGTGCAGTGCAGATGCATCAGTGTAATTGCGTAGAGCTACTTAACATTTCCGTCAGTGCTTTGAAGAACTATGTAAACTATTATTATATTAACAGGTGGATGTACGATGTAATCATATATGTATCAGTCTTTATTCTAAACCGTGATTGAGATGCATTACACACGTCTGGCATCGGTGAAAACAGTACCTATGTAATGCATTTTTAATGGATAATAAATGACCTGCATGCAATTTTAAAATCATTCCTGCAGCCCCCCTCCCCTTACTCTGAAGTGTGGCTCTCTATTGTCACCCTTCCCAAGTCCTGTACTTGAACAGGGATCCAGATGAGATCGCATGATACTGTCAGCACACAGGCTTACAGCTCAGGTTATTATGTCATCTAGCTTGTCGGCAGCTCCCAACCACACTGCCTTGATGATTTATGGAAGTGTTAGGGGGAATCAAATCTATCTGCAATCTGCCAGGCATTGAATTCTAAAGAGGCGAAATGCTGCAGTGATGCACAGTTGATTGTATGAAGCGTTATGAACACATTGGTCATTCTGATGAGCAGCTTTGAAGTTCTACGGTTCTCGTTGGCCTCAGTGGGCCACTAGGATGACTCAGTCGGCATGATGGTGTTACAACAGTATCAGTGCTTACCAGGGACATTTTTAAATAGCAACAAGGGCTGTTTTGAATTCTGATCCAGGAAGGAGCACTCTTCATATCATTCTCCTATAATTCAGGTGCTTTTTGTTCTTAGTCTGAGGAGTTAAAATGTTGCAATAAATCCAGACATTCATATTGAGTCGTAGAGTAGTAACAAGTCTGAATTGTGTACAATTGCAATACCAAAGTCAATAGAAATAACTTAAGACTGCTTATGGCCCTTGTATTAAGTGTTTTAATGTTGTTGTTTGTTTTTTTTATGGTTGGGTTTTTTTTCTTTTTTTGACTCTGAAAAAATGCCCTCATGATAATTTTAAGTAAATAGCTCTGAGAATCTAGCTCACAGTTCTGTGTTCCTTTGTGTTTGTAGAATTATTTTTAAAAGAATGTCCAGTTTGGAGACCGTAAAGTAAGGTATGTTAACGATTCTTTTGTGAAAACCCAATACAGAGGCTGATTTAAAAAAAACAGTGATTAATGTGACGAATGCCACAGTCAAGGCACGTTCTCTGATCCCAGCATCTTTTATCTCTCCTCTAGTCTGCACTCCCCTCTCCCTCTGGGATCAGACGCACATCATAAACACAAATCTCTTCCTTGGTGACACCCTTTCCACCTCCCCTCTGGCATGAATGATCGAGTGCAAACAGATCTATTTGGGAGCCTGTTTATTCAGGAGCTGCGAGCGAGGCTAATGCATCATGCCCAGTGTATCCTGCCCGCATACGCCAGTGTGTCTCAGTGGCACTTGTGACCAATAAAATAACAATTCTAGAAGGAGAATAGTAAGGCGAAGTTAAGTACAGGCGTGTGCCTCCTCCTGGTTTGGACATTGGCTTTCGGATTCATGAATGGCAGTTGACACCCAATCTCCTTCATTTGAATAAACTTTCTATTATACTGAATAAACCCTTGTTACACCTTGCACCTCCTGTCATTCCAACCCCAGATCTCCTATAGCTCTAAATTCTCAGCTCAAACCTCTCGTCCCAAACTCTCTTCTGTTAAACCTGCTGAGACATGCTCTGCTCTTGTACCAAGTATAATCTTGAAGACTGCAGGCTGTTTACTACACTCCTTGTCGCTGCAGCTCTCTATTTAAACCCATCTAATTCTCGGTTTTTAAAGCTAGACTCAAGGCAGGTTTATCACAGTACTGTGTAAGGGCTAGTGCTGGTTGGCTTGCTATTTGAGGCTCCCTGGACTGTATAATAATTGATTAAAGCCGGTGCATTGTGTGCACAATTGTTGCAATGGGTAGACGGGAATCGCAGAAATAAATACAAATTTGATAGCAAATGCTTTTTATAGTGCTTTGGTAGCGATTCTCACGATACAACTCCATATGAATGAAGATTGATTATATGAATGTGTTGTGCTGCACATCTGATTTCTTTTGTGGCCCTCTCCTTCCTCTCCTGTTGTTTTGAAGAGCGTACATCGATGGCTGGCACGCTCCAGTTTCTACGTCAGACTGCATTTTTTTTTTCCTTTATTTGAAATCTCGGCTCTCATTCACACACACACGGAGTGATGACTGTGTCTAAAGAGTGAGGGAAGGGGGGCGTGGGGTAGAAAGCCTTAATCGAATGAGCCGTCTTGCCCCCATCTGGGCCTGCGGTATTGAGAGGCAGGCTTCAATTCAGCAGGCTCCTCAGGGGACTTGTTCTCTGAGCTGAGAGAGCCTCCCTCTACACGCGCTAAGCCTCTCTCTGATTGAAAGGGAGCCTGTTTTTCAATCTCCATCTCCTCACGCTCCCCAGGGCCCTGGGGCTGCCTGGAGTGTCAGAGAAAAGGTGGCATCCACCTGTGTCCACCAGCACTCCTTTCCTTTTTTCTTTGTCCTTTTTCTATTTACCATGCACATACTGTTAGATTACGACAGATATCCGCCATGCTATGCTGTTGCTAACATACACAGTACTGCAGCAATACGAGTGCAAAAGAAGATGTGTGTTCATGACATCTTCTGCTGACAGACCAATAAAGTAAACTGTATCTTCCATGAAAAGGACGGGTCATGCAGGAGAGAGGGGTAGCTAACAGATTGTTTGATGAATGGATTCTGTTGTATTTTTTTAGTATTATTCAGTCCAGGTCATTTCTGCACGGCAGCGCTGAGCAGCACTCAAAGACAGCGTACACGTCTAATGTGAATTGCAAAGCAATAAAACAAACCCAACTTTGAAGCACAGCAGTGGTCCATTCGCTTCTGTTCGTCTTATTATTATTTATTTCTTAGCAGACGCCCTTATCCAGGGCAACTTACAATTGTTACAAGATATCACATTATTTTTACATACAATTACATTATTTTTTTTTTTTTTACATACAATGACCCATTTATACAGTTGGGTTTTTACTGGAGCAATCTAGGTAAAGTACCTTGCTCAAGGATACAGCAGCAGTGTCCCCCACTGGGGATTGAACCCACAACCCTCCGGTCAAGAGTCCAGAGCCCTAACCACTACTCCACACTGCTGCCCTGTCTTGCCAATAGTTTATTTTCGATTTGACTTGGCTCATCTCCGAGGACTTTGATATTGCCTATTAAACTAGCTGGTAAGATAGAAACAATGAAAAATAAAAAAAACACATCAAAATCCATTTAATTGAATGAAAATAATAAAAGTGCGTGGGAGTGTGTGTGTGTGTGTACTTGTCAGAGTATGAAGCATGAAAACATGTTCCCACCAGCAGAAGATTCTCACTTTCCTCTTCACACTTCCATTCAGTTCAGAATACAAAATGTTCTGGATGACTAATTTGTTTATTAAGCAAATCTTAACTTTAATGCAGTGCTGTTCTCAAGTGCTTGAAACTTTGTTGGAAGGTGTATTTATTATGCAAAGGTGATGTCCTCTGATGTCCCGGTTGCTGGGAATCCAGGGAGTCACGTGATCCTGTCACAGGACAGCAGCGTTTCGGAATTCCCGTCCAATTGTCTGCCCTGAACTGCATGTCTGTGTAGTGGGTAATATTGGCGAGGAATTGAATTTGACTCGATTGACAGTTGAGCAGATTGAACCCAAACTGCACAAGGTGACTTCTCCTATCAATAAGAAACACCCTAAATGACTAAATAAATAACAGGGGCGGTTCCAGATCAAAAATTTACCGGTGCTGGAAGAAAGGAAGCAGCTGTAATCATGAATGTATTGAAAGAGAGGAAGCATCTATAAAGCAGATACTAGTAATGGTGATAACTGGCAATACGCATCTCCATTAAAACCAAAGCTTTTACTGCCCCTTAATGAAAAATTAACGCTGGGTATAAAAATCACCAATAATCGCTGTCAAATGTGCACTGCTTTATGCTATGGCGTTAAAAGCAGCTGCTGTTACAATGTTTGAATACCCTTTTCTGTTGCTTCACGGGAGAGCCGTGCCCTTGTCTAACTGCAAGAAGAGGAGTTTAATAATGCAGGGATGAAATGAAAGGAAAATAAAACACATTGTGTCGACAGGCGAGTGCTGCCTCAGCTAAGCTTTGAATGTTTAATTGTACAGAACCTGTCTGCTGCACCATTAGCATATATCAGTCTCGTTCATACTGCAATATCCAGTAATATCTGGCCACTGGTGACTGCAAAGTAAGACTAATGGGAAGGCGAGCATATGCAGCCGTATTATTCTAGCTTTCAGGTTTTATTACAACACCTAATCACAATATCACTGCAGCTTACCTAGAATCATACCCAGTGCAATTCCCCATCCTCATCTCCAGTCTTAAGATTGTGGCTGGAATATGTTCCTGCCATGCACAGTGAAAGCGCAGTTGTTCAGTAAATAAATAAAAGATGGCTGTAAGCTCCACTGTCTCTGAGTCCATATATGCAGCCGAGGATTATTACATAGGGGAATACCAGTTTCTGCATTTTTTTTTCAATTAAACCTGTTGGCAAACACCATTAAACACATGAAACGCAGACAGCGTTATTTACAATTTACATCCACATTAATATCTAAATATATTTGCAATAAAAAACACACCTGTTTTTATTTTTAACCTACCAATTTCTTCAAATATCTAAGGTCTCTCCTCTCTCTCTCTCTCTCTCTCTCTCTCTCTCTCTCTCTCTCTCTCTCTCTCTCTCTCTCTCTCTCTCTCTCTCTCTCTCTCTCTCTCTCTCTCTCTCTCTCTCTCTCTCTCTCTCTCTCTCTCTCTCTCTCTCTTCCCTGATGGATTTACACACAGGGAAAGTCAAAGAGCAAGATAGATTTTCCTTCACCAAAATCTATATTTTTCACTTGGGTGTGAGGTTTGGCTATCTCTTCATATCTAGTAAATTGTAGGTAAATGTTAAAACTGATTCATGTCCACAGCTGCCCATAATGAAGGTACGAGGTTATTCAGGCAGAAGGATTTCCTATTTCTGTATTCATTTCTTTTTCATTGGTTTCATGCAGCACAGGTGTCTGCATCAGTTAAACGAGGTGGCTGCCAAAGCAGGTTACAAATACAGTATGTGACAGGTGCAATATGACACTGCAATTTTAGTGACAGCCATGGTGTGTCAAATTACAGTTGCAATTGAGTTAAAGTGACCCATATACCGTGTTCAGTTACACCAAAATATGTTGTGTTTGCTTGCCATAGTCTTCCATATTTTATCCTTTTGTACTTAACACATTTTTAGAAAGAAGACCCTCCAGACAAAATGTAACCCACAGGCACCTTTTTTTTTATTTTTAGCTTTCACCTTTGTAGAAAACTTGCTTACAGAAATAAAACATTATAAGTGGCATAGTTAAACTAACGTTGTTTTTCAAGACTCCACCGACAAAAACCCTATGATATACACCACAACTGCATTTCTCAGCCCATTTTGCAATATGGTCTGCAATATTGTCCACAATTCCATCCGCCTCAGAACTGGAATTCTGACCGTATCACAATGAGATTCTATGCTGCACGCACTGTGAAGTCAGCAGCCCCTTCACTCTATCCTCTGTCTAGCTATAGGTCAGAGAGAGAGAGAGAGGGAGAGCAGCTCCAATCAACAGCCAGTTGTTAAAGTAACAGCCGTGACCGTTCAGGCTGGTTGAGCCGGTGAAAACATGTTTGTTCGGCTTAATGTGACACAGCCCTGTCAAATTAACAGCCCCGATAGTGTGGGCTGGGCGCCTTAATGGCTTGGTGTCAGATCCCTGGAGATTTACCGCTGGCGTCCCAAGGCAATAGATCTCAGCTGACTGCCACCCAGGCGTGCTGGAAGACTGAGGCTGAAGGTGAGCTGTTTATCATTGCAGAGGAGCTGGGGCACCCCAGAGCTGTTTATCATTGCAGAGGAGCTGGGGCACCACAGAGCTGTTCTGCTGACATGTAGTCTGTCCCACATTGGTGGCCTTTTCCATGTGTCAGGTGGCAAGGCTACATGAATAAAGATGGGTCAGGCCGGTAGAATCTTCTGTGCTTGTGCCTTGATCATGGCAGAACTTAACGGTTACTGATATTTCCCAATCCCTGAGAAAATGGTTAATTCCTGGAAGTAAATGTGTCTTATTCAGCTTTGCTGCTGTACCCTTGAGCAATGTACTTTACCTAGATTGCTCCAGTAAAAACCCAACTGTATAAATGGGTAATTGTATGTAAAAAATAATGTAATTGTATGTAAATATAATGTGATATCTTGTAACAATTGTAAGTCGCCCTGGATAAGGGCGTCTGCTAAGAAATTAATAATAATAATAATAATAATAATAATAATAATAATAATAATAATAATAATAATAATAATAATAATATTCACAAAACTTTCAGCACTGTTTTCAATGTTCTTAATGGCTGTTTTGTTGGAGCTCATTTTGATGAAGTTTTGTACACAAGCCTTTTGTTTTGGACTGCATTGCTACAGTAAAAATGTCCTTGACTTGAATCGGAAGAAAACATAAAAAAAAATGAGACTACCGATATTTGAGTGAATGAAATACACTTCAATTAACGTAACACTTCAACCTAGTAAACAAGTTTATTAGTGTATTAAAAAAAAAATAATAATAATAATAAATTACTGAGTTGAGTAATATATGGTTGTGTCTGTCTGCTCTGCAAAGCTGAGTGTGTCTCTTTCTGGCACAGCAGACACAGTTCTAAAAACAACTTGGCTCAGCAGTGTCTAGATTGGGTTCCATTCCCAAGCCTCACACACACACATTACAGCCTTCCATAGCTTAAGTGTGTGTGTGTGTGTGTGTGTGTCAAACGTTGATTGGGTGTTAAATGGTATTGATTGGGAATTCATTTCAGTTTGATTTGTAGCTGTTAATTTATCCTCGCTAGCTGTGGGTCAATAACTTTGTCTGATAGAGTGTTGTGACAAGTCAGGCTATTGATTGCCACAAGGCCTGGTTACCCCTGGGAGGGTCTTGGCTGTAAGGCACAGAGGAGGAGCCCAGCAAGATAGTTCAGGACTCGCACCCTGCTTTAGAAACAGGGGTGGTTTTCAGAGTGCTTGTGTCTCAGATAATGGCTGAGCGAGTGCAGGGTAATATCAAAAGCCTCTATGATCAAGAGAAGAACCGTCGGATATCATTCGTATTAATCAAACCAAAGATATCAATAACAGACTGAAAACACATTGAGAGGCACACCGGGCCAGGTGACGAGAAGCTTTTGCTCCAAAACCTGCATTATCATTTTCTTCCTAAGAATGAAAACATTTTTAATGGTACACAAACTAGCACTAAACATTTGTGTTCATGGGGTTCCTAGGCAAATTGATTTGGAAATAAAAACTGTTGAACATAAGAACAAATGAAAAAGTTCTGAACACAGAAGCGTTTCCTCAATGCATGTTTGGTTCCTAATAGCTGCTTGTTTCCAGATGGCTCTCAAAGGATACTGATGAATCAGCAACCTGGCTTGGCAATGGATTCCCTACACCCACCACTCTCTGTGTGAAAATGTGACTTCTTCCAGTCTGTCTCAAAGGAGTCCTCTGGGCTCTGCTGAGTCTGAAATGGTGACTGCATTAGGTGACTTTCTTGATGCTTTCTTTTAGTTTTAAAACTTCTATTTCCTAGACTAAAGAGGTAGTTTGCTCAACTCTTGCTCACAAGTCGTACCTTTAGCCCTGAGATTAGTCACGTTGCTCTCCTCTGAATGTTCTCCAAAGCCTCAGTACAGTACATTGCTGTCTTAGGCGTTTTCAGGTATGCTAATGGAGTATGAATGCAACCCTCCATGTGAAATATCATTCTGTCTTCTCACTTTTCTTGTTGGTTCAATAGACAACCTCCTACACCTTTGTAAAATAAATTTGCAGAGCATCCTGTTTCAACATTTCGATTGGTAATGAATAGAACTATGTAATGCCTTTTAGATTTGAAAGGCAGTGCAGCCTTGGCCTGTTCTCATTGTTGTCTGAATGTTTGCACCACCATCAACAGCTTTAGAAGTGTTTTATAAACTGCCATGAGTCACTGATTGCATTGTTGGATCCCACTGACAGAGACTTAGCCTTGAGTCTTTTGTAAACATGACTTTGTTCCTTCTGTTGACATACAACACAGTCCACCTTTTTAGCTATTGTGCGATTTTTGCCTTTCAAAACAATCGATGCTCTTTGTAAATCGCAAAGGATCACCGCTGTTGCTTTGTCCCAGAATTAGTGTCGGATGGTCTCCAGTTTCGGCAGCTCCAGACAACAATATGTTTTTATTTGTTTTTCACAAATGTGTTTCAGTTAACTGCACATCTGCCACCTGATTGCCCCGGCAGGGAGCTGAAATAGCAGACAGCCTGCTGGTGAGCAGCTTTTCAGGAATGACACATGCAATTTACTGGGGATGATCGCTCCAAAGTAGAATCATGCCCTACTTGGATCAATCAAATCATCTTAGTTCTTTATCTAGTGAACTGAACTGTTCAACAAATTGACCGTCATGTTCTCAGTGATCTTCAGACCTACTTTTATTTACTCAAAAGCCCTCAATCACAGCAATCAAAAATGTATTCAGAATTTATAGAGAAGAAGCACATCAGTGATCACCATGGCAAAGGAAGTGTGTTGTTTGAAGGTGCATTAGACAAGAAGCTGAAGCCAGAATATGGGAACCATACCGAATTGCATTTAAGACGCAAACCTCCGTTCTAGGGGACTGTACAGTTGACTGCTTTGGGTTACAGGATAAGAATGTGTGACTTGTCTTATAGCATCATATGTGAAGAAGGCCTGGGTTAAAGCGTTTTATTCTAGGAGAAAAGATCACACCAGCATTATCGTGAAAGACCAGTTGTGCCTAAAGGAAGGACACATTGATGTTATTATTTACAGGATGTGATATTGAAAGAGTTGCCCCATGGCAGCAATCCATACAGAAAATGAAAAAAAGTTCCAGTTGACATTTATTGGGTCTCCTCTCTCTCTCTCTCTCTCTCTCTCTCTCTCTCTCTCTCTCTCTCTCTCTCTCTCTCTCTCTCTCTCTCTCTCTCTCTCTCTCTCTCTCTCTCAGTGCTGAACATTGGTGGGTTATCCAGGAGGGAGCTGCTAGATTGAGCAGATTCACTCACAGACAGCACTATCAACACTCTTGCCTGTTGCACAGTACCTGAAAGAAACAACACGGGTAGCCACATCATTTTTTTTTTTTATAAAAGGATAAACAGAGCATTTTATTAACACTTTCGACAGCAACAAAGGTGACATAGTCCACACCTCTCCAATAAACACAGCAGAAAAAGGCAAACAAAAACCCACTTTACATCACTCTGAGGCACAAAGCAAAGGAAGGAACCTTGAGATCAAATAGAATACTCTGAAAACAATCCTCAAGTCGTCACAATGCAACTGGGGGGGGGGGAGGGGGCTTCAACCACTAGCACTTATACATTCCAATAAAATAAAAACAAATAAAACACCCCTTCAAATAAGATCACTTAGAACATACAGAACACTAACAGAATGTTTGGTTTGCGTCTTGAGAACCATCCATTCATAGACCCACAGTGTCGTTTACCTGAAGGCTGGAACAGACTGCTGACTTCCATTTCTTTTTATTATGATTATTATTATTTTAAACACAACCCCAAAACATCTACATTAAGCTACACTGTTACATATATTTTAGAAGATGGGATGACACCAATCTGTACCATGGGTTTATTGCTTGGTACACCAAATGCTGCAAGTCTCTTAGATACAGTATGAAAACGGATACTGAAGCGGAAGTGATGTTTTCCTCCTAGAATCCTACACTTGATGTTACCTTTGGTTTATTGTGCAATCTGGTAAGCACCTGGCTGACTAAATTATTGACCCATATGCATTTAATGGAAGTCAAAATTATTAAGCTATATGTCGATGTTGCTCGAGGCTTCCAAAGACTTGACGTAACATGTGCATAAACGTAACGTCTTTTATGAAAGTGTGCTTTGTAAATCTCAGTAAAATCTTTCAATTCACATTGTTCGCCATACTCCTCCCAACACTCTTGGGCAGGAGTACCCGCTCTGTTATCTACATTTTGATCATTGTAAACACACAAATACGAAGGACCTGTTTGGCAGACAAATCCCTGAAATGGTTTTAGATCATGACACTCCCTAGAAAACGAAATAGTTTTTTTTGCCTACATGTAAAACACAGCACAGAGGAAGGCCAAGACATAGCTAATAACTGTATTCAATAATACATTTAAAAATGCTTTGTTTTTTTTCTCTTTGTTTATTACTAAAACGGTCAGTGGTATAACCGGATACTGGCTCATACAGTGAGGATTAGTTGCCAAGTACAGATTTGGTAATCCGACCATACATCGGTCCTAAGTCTTCTACCATGGGTAAGCCTAAATGGAGGTGATAATGTTTCACAATTTTATACAGATTGCACTTAAATCAATATATTAATTTATACATTACAACCACCATTTTGATATGTGTTTTACAATAAATATATATTTTTTACACCATTTTTTTTTTTTTTTTTTGTGCAAACAACCACAATGGAATATCGTCACAAACACTACAAAAAATAATCAGCTGCATCCTGTTTCTGTTATGAGTAGTCTTCCTCTTGCTTGTAATGGTGAGCATCTTGTCCTTCTTGCACATACTTGTCTTTCTTTTCCCAGCCGTCGGGCCATCCTCCATTGAGTTGCGTTGTAGCACCGTAGGTCTTGGCCACCCCCAGGTTGCTGTAGCCCTGAGTAATGTCCCCAGTCTCTTCCGCGAGCTCGTCCTCGTTGATGAAGCCGCACTTCTCCTCGCTCGTTTGCTCTGGGTCTGCCCACGGCTGCTTCTCTCCCGAAGCAAAGATCCCATAGAATATGACTCCTCCGTAGTGGACCAGCGCAGCAATTAAGAAGACGTACTGCCACTCCTCTCGAGTCTGTGGACAAGAACACCAGTTTATTAGCAAGCTGTGGTTCACCCGCAGGACTGACTGACATTGCCCACACAAAATCAGCAAACCAACTCTTGTGTTTCAAGTGTGCTAATTTTGACTGCAGTTCTATACCGATAAAGAGGTTGTATGATTTCTGTGATGCACTTAGTGCTGGCCATCTAGTCTAAAGTTCATTACTTTTCAAAAGTAGTAACTTGATGAAGGTTGCAAGCGGGTAACCTTTTGTTTAATATTTACCCCCCTTTCTATCCATACCTTTTATATTGGCTATTATGAAGGTGATTGTCACAGTGTGCATGCATCCTATACCATTGTCTATTAGTCTAGTGAACCCCTCGCATTCTTCGTTGGTAGAAACGGTATGGTACCTTGTGCTTCGTCATTGCCCCGACTATCAGTGGGCACACCATTCCTGACAGCGTTCCCACTCCATTTGAGATGCCCATTAGGATGCTGGCATATCGCGGCGCGATGTCCAAGTGGTTGACATTGAACCCTAAGGAAAAAACGGAAAATCACCACTGGGACCATGCTCCCCTGGATACATGGGTTTGGGATCACCTGTATGGTACTGGTTTGAACAGAGGTTGTTTACACTTGGAAGAATCTTTATGGTTAGGATCATTTTCAAACAGATAACCTCAAGGAAGCCTTGGCATGATACGGCGCAATATAGGTTGTTAATAGAGAGACGATGAGAAAAAAAAGCCAAAAGACACTAAACTAAATGGAGTAAGTGTGTGTGTTTATACTTGACAAGACCAAGGGCCATGTTTTGACACAATGTTTAATAAAAGCAGTAAAAGTATAACTGCGAGTAACTAGTAAGAAACATCTACTGTTCTAATTTCTGAGTAGCATCTTGCTATTTTTTATATCTTTAATTATTATTCCTTTCTAAAAAAAAAAGTTGCCTTTGTGCTTGCTTGAAATAAAATACCCTGAAATCCTCCTCTGTGTTTTCCTCAGAAAAGCAGCTAAAGATTTCCATGGAGACCCTTTTAACTCACTGGGTCTGTGGTACCGGAGTGATGCTGTTTTAAATTAACAAAGACTTGAAGGAGACCAGCAGTATGCAGTGACTGTAATGGGGTTCTCTCAAGGGTGTGAAAATCGAACATGCATTGAAGAACATTACAATGCGATACAAAGAATTCTCACTGGAGTCCTTTTCACTGTTTTTTTTTATATTCCCTTTCATCATTTCATCTGTTAATGGAACACAAATTTGTACAATGACAATGTCACACTGCAGTTAATCTCAGTTGTAAAAAAGAAAACCACTGTGTTTGCACTTTGTTCAAATTTTGTCCAAGTTCTTGTTGGAGGATGGTGTGTATATCATGCCTATGGACCACATTATTGAACGTTGACATGTTAGATTTTGTTCACGTCCACACTCTTTTCATTGCCCCCTCACCAGTTATGACCCATAGTCTTCTCAGACATAATTATTGCAATGACATTAACCTTCATTGCAATTAATGGCACTGCAGACACTGGTAAAAGCACAGCTGGTAATAAAGAAATTAGCAGGAAAGAGCTTCTTACCTGATATAGCAAACCCACTGAAGCCCACTGCAAGGACCAGGAATGAAATGGCAATGCCTTTACTGTGAGAGTATCCCACCACGAGGAGAAACGTTGCTTCCAATCCGAAACCTGCAGGCCGTTAAACACATTATATTAGAACTCGATAAAAACATCCACTGTTGGATGAGAATGTATTGGTGTTTGAGTGGGATCGTCTAGTCTGACAGGAAGGCGGTAAATAATCTGTACTTTACACTTTTATCTCAGCATCTTCCAAAGATATGGCAATAGCGTTAACCTTTTAAGGTACAAGGGACATGTGTGTCCCACAAATAAAAATGATGTTAACTTTCTTATTTTTGCAATGAGGTGGTGCACGAAAACAGGGTTTAAAATGTACTGACAAGTTGGATCAGTTTCCTCCTCGTGATACTCGAGTCGCTCTCAAATGTATTTTAAGAAGAAATCATTTGAACTACAAGCGCTCAATTCCTTGTGTACCTGAAGGGGTTCATTGAGTGTGCTTGAGGCACTATTGGCCGTGGTGTGCTGCTGTATGCGACTGTGAGAAAGGCGTTACCTCCACAGTTCATGATCTTCCTGACGGTGGTGGTTGAAAGGATGTTTTTGGTTCTGAGGTAGTCTGCAATCTGTCCTCCGATGGGCACGATAATTGTCATGACGAGATGTGGCAGAGCTGAGAGCATGCCAACCTTAAACAGTAAAACAAAAACAACTCAACATTCAGAAAAGATGAAAGTCGGGTTTCCACTGCTGGATAAAACTCGGTTGAGAGGAGCTTGGATTTCAACAGGGACGGACGACAGAAAGGGAAAATGTTTAACACGGCAGTGAATCTTTGCAGCAAGTATCTTTCTTAATCTAAAGCCTTCCCCCCACCTCCCCACACCCATCCCAGTCTGAATTCTGATAAGTGAAAATGCCGGTCATAAAAATGAATGGCAACGCATGTTACAGATAGAGAACGGATCTGGATAGATTTATAACATTCACCTCTGTGCTAATTCATTTTCTCTCAGTCCCCATTCATCAAACCAATGGCATATTTTATGCAGATCACAGCAAATAGGCTCTGCATTAGCATTTAAGAGACACGAGTATGTAATTACAGAAAGTCTTGATGCACATAAATCTTGGAAGATGCAAATCACAGCTTCAGAGCTGTAGCTCAGGTAGCAGATTGAACACTTCCCTGTGGTGCTCTGCACTGACAGGTCACAACAAATGAATGCAAATGCAAACAGAGCGAGAGCCCCAGACTCTGCCTGGCTCAGCTGCTTCACTGGCCAGGAGTGCATCCTTTTATTCATTGTTATGCCAAGAAAATGACACGCTTATATATATACAGTATATATATATATATATATATATATATATATATATATATATATATATATATATATATATATATATATATATATATATTATTGTAGTATTTGTAAATGTTATGTTCAGGTAGGATTGTAATTACACTGAAACTGCTGGTACAGTGCTGTAACCTGAATTAGCCTAACAATGCTAAAAGTATTGTGTCTGCCTTACATATAAAAACATTATAACATTTTCTGTCAACATGGTATAACCATGAAATAACCAATAATGAGGGCGCACTGCATTCATCTGTTCATTATATTGACCTCACTTCGTGATGGACCCCTGCTTCCTGTAATTCCTGGCCAGCTTCACTTTCCCTGCACGTACCTTGCTGATTTCGAACCCAAAGACCTCCTCAAAGTAGGCAGGCTGACTGATTAGAAGCAAATAGAAAGTCCAGCTTCTACAGAAGTTTGCAACAATGATTGCATAGACAGGCATGGAAGAAAAGAACTTCCTCCACGGGGTCTTGTACTTCTGAAATGAAATGAGAATAATAATAAAATGTGTTACCTTGATCAAGGCACAGAGACACACCAGTGCCAGTGTGGTACCAGTGATCTCTAACTTCCCTTTGCCTAATGGAACAAAGGCTCTTCTTGGGCTGGGCTTGCTAGCTAGCTTGGAGATCAATTCTATGCTCAGCTGGTGCCTTCTTCTACGATCTGCTCATGCAGGGGGGAGGAAGCAGCAGCAGCAGGATAGTCTTTCTTTTACAAGGACACCGAGTTTAATGTGTGGCTGTTTCCACCCGCCCTACACCTCAGAGCCGCAGCAGCACTATGGAACAGACAGGTTGTCATCAATCCATTACTTACCAACAGCAAAAGAAGGGACATGTATTTGATTATATGAATGTGGAACCATTTAAAAATTGTTGTTTTGGTCTCTGCAGATTCTACTGACTTTGGACAAGTTATATGGGAAGAAACCAATTTAGAAAGCTGGTTGTCAGCTCAAAGAAAATAAGACAAGCACAACAGTGCTCAGTTGAAGCTTAATTAACAACTGAAATTATTCTGAACAGCTGACCCTGTCTTATGGCGTAACTGTCTCATGAGAATTTGGGACTAGAGGAAACCAAAAATGTGACTGAAGAAGTGCAAGCAAGGATTGATCAACTCCACATATTATTGAAATGTATATTTTACTGATGATTTATAAAAAAAATATATAATCTGGACATACATATTATATTCAAAAACATTTTACTGCCACCTTCATTGGTTTCCATGCAGGAGAATGCGTGAGAATCTGATAGCAAAAAGGAAGTTATGATTTTTGTTTTTTATTAACGTAGTTCAGTGGTCACTTTTCAGCCTTACATCTGCTGGTCCGAGGAGACCGGCGCTCTCCCCGATGCTCTCTTCGATGTAGGTGCGCTCCTCGGCCGTGATGGTGGGGTGGACAGCCGGACTCTCATAGGACACCAGGACCCAGAACATGTACCACAATATCCCGAAACAGCCTGTTAGCACAATCAGAGAAAGAACATGGGGCTGGAGCTACAGACGGGACTCCGGGCTCCATTGTGAACACATGGCAAAGCTGAGAAGAGCAAACTGAAAGCATCGTGTAAAGAAAAAATGCAGACAGGGTTCATCCGAGTTCAAGTGGTCAGAATCCTGGCAAGAATTTTTCCTCTGTTTGATAAACCAAAGGGGTCTAGCATAAGACTATGAGTCTGTAGTTTGTAAAAATGCCCAATTTTGATGATATTTGACCTAGACAGTAACATAAAAGATAATGTATCATTCTAAAGCTTTCCAACAAAAAAGTAATTGATAGAGCAAAATGGTCGAACCCCCCCTTCCCTTTCACTTCATTTGGTATGACCCGTAAGTAGCTGTTTATTCTAGGTCTCTCTGTCATTCCGCTGGTAGAAGCAGTTTAGATTCATTCAGGTAAAAGTACTTAACATAATACAGAAACCTGATATTGAACATACCATAAACATAGAAGACAGAAGACCACCCATTATATTGGACTAAGATCCCAGCTAAAGGCATGGCTATCACAGCTCCTGCATAGGAACCTGTCAAAAGAGAGAGGAGAGATGGTATATTAAGGGGCCAGCATACACATCTTGGACCACGTACATTTACATACATTGCAGTCTAGGGGTCTTTCAGATTTTAGAAATAATACTACTTAAATTCAATTGCAAGTGTTTTAACCAGAAGTCTTTTTGAAGGTCTTCTAAAAGACTTCTAGTCAAAATGTTTTTCATTGAATTTATTGAAGTTATTTTTAGTACAGTATTCCTAACTTAAGCAATATATTTTGCAGCTAGTGTTAAATGGAGCACTTGTTCTCTTGCAACCCAGAGTAATTCTTATGGGAGAAAGTTCCATGAGAAAGGACTCAAACAAAGCATTGGCCAGGAAACCTTATAAATCCCCCAATGGCACTTTAAATGGGTCTAGAGTGAAATGAGGATTGCTCCTGTATTCATATATCTGAAACATGTGATTTTCTTTACCGCAAAAGGAAGTTGTAGCTAGTCTGCTCCTCTCCAGTGGTGGAGCCCATTTACTCCATATTCCATGGCAGGCTGGATAGGTCACCCCCTGTAAAGAGAATCGGTCACAACCCAAATACAGCAAACCCAATTCCTAGTCCTTACCGCTAAAGCAAAAAGCTTAGAATAACTGAAAGCATGAAAATGAAAGGCAAACGTGTCTTACAATGAAGAAATCAAGAAAAAAGGCTTCCTACTGGTTGAAAGTTTTGCTCATTGCTTGTTGAAGGAGTGCACAAGAATTAAATCACAACAATGTATTGTACAGTGCTAAATGGGGCTAGTTTTTTGGTTATCAGTGTCGCCAATAATGTTCCATTTTGAGCATTAGTTTCAGATTAATCACAAATCTACCGTTTACTGCAAAAAGCCTGGCTCTTAAATGGTTCAGTTGCTCTTAGAGAGCCCTTGTTTTACATATTAGTGAGTGGTGGAGAGCAGTTTGCATTTACAGATATACATGCACATATGCGAATGCCTCCATATTGTGCTTTGCCAATCAAGAGAAAGCTAAACAGATTGGTTTTAATAGCATTCCATGGAAGCACTGAGGCTGCTTGAGATTCATTGTGACTCCCAGATAAGATTGAATTACAGCGACACTGTTCCTGTAAATTAGGTTTTATTTAAGATTAATGGGCTCAATTAGAGATTGGCAGCACATTCAAACAGATCAGTTAGTTATTTGGTAAGAAGAGATTTTTCTATTACATTTTCATTATGTTTTAATTGCCAGACAAGCAAACTATTGACAAATGTGAATTGCTCGGGTTTGCTTTGCAAGAGGCCTATGTTTTGAAATCCATTGTTTAATATCCTGTAGTTAAAATACTTACGCAAAGTAACTTGAGTTCCCTGTTTGAGGGTCAGTTAAAGAAGGTTTGTAAAAACGAATGCTTTCTCATGGGTTTCAAAACATTCTTTAACTTTTTAGGGAATGTTTGCAAACACTCTTAGAAAAAATAGTCCTTAACCATTTTCATCACGGATCTTCCTATAATTGGGAATTGGAGTCTGTTTTTGTGTCCGACATGCTCTTTTGTGGAAATTGCGCACAAGGTAAGGTCCAAACTGAGTGGACTCATATTCCTGTTCTAACCCTCAACGCTTACTCGGCTAAATCACTAAACCACACACACTACACTGACGAATAGCACACAGCATTGCAACCCCAGGCTGACCTGCCTCCTTTGCATACAGCCTGGTTGCCCTAGGCTTGCCCAGGTGCCAGCAGAGGGTCAGTGGAAACAGTGAGGGTCTGGGTCCGCTTGTGAGAGGCTTTCCAATCCAACCCTTTCCACTACTCTACAACCCAGTCCCTAATCACTGATAATCTACAAAACCTGTGTGTTTCACATGCATGTTCCAAGGGATGGAAAAATGTACATTTCATTATCCCCTGGGCACCTTTATTGAAGTAAATGACAGCTAAACACCATATTCGCTTTGACATTTCCTATTTTTTTCTGCACGTCGCAGCTTTTAAAGCAATTGCGTTTCAATTATAAATGCAAGGGGGGGGGGGGGGGGGTACTGTTTTGTGTTTTTTGTAAAATTGTTCTTGTGTTTTTAGTCACGGGGATCATACTTTCATGTTGCTTCTGCGTCATTTTTTCGGCTGTTTGTTTTGCATTCTTGCAAAAGACTTCCTATATTCCTGATTGATGCCCATGGCGCCTGTAATAAAATTGCTTCAGAGAGTAATTAAAAAGGATTCCAACTTTATCACATGCCAGCAGAGGTGGCAACCCAGTCCCTCACAATATCAATCTCTGTTGAGATTACAAAGCAGACAGCTATATCCCGCAGCATTGATTTAATATATTATACAAGTGACTTGTGTAAATGAGTGCTTCAAAGGGCACCTCTCTCTTTTTTGAGATTTGATATTTGCTGATGCTAAATCCACCAAGATCCTGTGATAGCCTGCCAAATGTAAACTGCACTGCAGGAAATTTGGGATTAGTGTGGTAAATTACATTGTAAAAGCTGCCTGGTCTTTGGGGAAACTTGAGGAGATGGCTGTGCATAAAGAAACGTGTTTACCACACGTAGAAAAAAAGATTCTAGCATTTCTGTTATTGTGGCTAAAGTCTCTTGCACTTTAAAGAGGCTGAATATTGTTAATGCATCTCAATAAAGAGAAAGTATCGAAGGATCTCCACCTACCTCGACAAGCCCCTGTAATATCCTGACGAAGATCACTAACCCGTAGTGCACCCGCGCCGCAGAGGGAATCAGCATGTTCAGAATCGAGGTGAAGAAGATAGCGGCACCAAAAACCCTGCAAGAGGAAGGACATCATTCAAGCACCTGCAGTGAACAGCCAGGGGGAAACGTGCATAGCAGATATGCTATTGCCCCATGTTCTCATCTTGCATTTATTATCGTTGATCTTAGTTTACCACGACCGTACCCATTCCTTACCATACTTTTGCGGTCCTTGCCTATGCTTTACTACGTGTTTATCATGGTGGTATGCTGTCGTTTCGCTGTTGCAACATTTCATTGTGTTAGTTCCGTTGAATAAGCAGCAGGTATGATGCACAGCTGGACTAACGGGCGGTGCACAGTATGCAGTCTGGTTAACAGAGTTATTAGATTTCTGGCTACTGTACTGTACACGCTATTTCATCTAAATTCAAAATAATAATAATACAATGAAAACGTAACAGAATGGTTTTCAACACATTCACGGTTGCTGAGTTTTGAACACATAATCCCAAATCTTACCTCCGAAATTTAAAGTAAATACTTTTAACTGAATACATGATGTTTGATTTAATTATTTATTTATGTGTTCATTCTTTTTTATGATAGCAAGCTGGGCAATATCCCATACGAACATACACAATTCAATTCCCTGTAGCCAGTACTGTAAGTCAAGTACTAATGTTTTAAATAAAGGATTTAATATATATATATATATATATATATATATATATATATATATATGCAATGGTCACTAACTAAAGGAGTGCAACATTTTGTAATAATAATAATAATAATAATAATAATAATAATAATAATAATAAACACAGAATAGATCTAAAATGCCTATAAGACAGAGACATGTTGCACAGTAATATGAAAACAAATTCAATGTTAAGTCAATTGTATTTTGTGTCATGAATAAACCATATTATAAATTAAACATCACTGGCAGGATCAGCCCCAGAGGTATGTGCGCTGGAGCCAGGGTAACCCTTTCAAACACTTTGCAACAACTACACACGGGACAACACGCGAGGCTTCTCGTCTCACAAATACACACGGGACAACACACGAGGCTTCTCGTCTCACAAATACACACGGGACAACACACGAGGCTTCTCGTCTCACACATGCATATTTTCATCAACAATAAGAATAAGAAGAAGAAAACTATAAAATCACAAATTATATTTTAGAAAACATTGCCGCCTGAACAAAACGAAATATACTCGGCCCTAAATCCATTGTATTTGCAACTGCATGATGATGATGATAATAATAATAATAATAATAATAATAATAATAATAATAATAATAATAATAATAATAATAATATGCGCTGCCTCTATTTATTGTATATGTCATAACATTAAAGGCCCTTCAACAACAGAACCCTGCTGTGCTATAAACGCAGAGCTGATATATAGGGATTTGCTGAAAGAATAAGCCAATTTGTGATATCTAGTTATACCTTTGCATTGTCTCTTCGTGCATCTGCAGAATAAGTCTTTTGCATTTTAAAACCCCCACTGTTTTATCTAGAACACCTCCACGGAGCCATTCAAATAGATTTGGGCATTTGTTATATACAGGAGAAGGACGGTAAGTATCGGTGTGGAGAGCTAGGATACACTGTCGAGGAGGCAAAGACGAAAAACCAAACTACAGCGTACGAATTTAGAAGGAAATCACACCTTCCATTTAAATGAGTGTGGAGACTGAAGAGAATACAATAATGCATTTTAATATTACTATCGACTGTAGTCTGTCTCTTTAAATAACCCAGTGCAGTCCGGGCTTTCATTTAGTTTTGACAGATGCGGCTCCGTTATTAAATCCTGCGTTAAACCCCAAGATGGCTCATTAAACATTAAAGCATTGCACTTGACAAAATTATTCACAAATAACACACACGACCATCATTAGGCTATATTGCTTAAAATGCGGGATTTCAATATTTATTAGACGTACAGCTGGTACGTTTGAGATCGCAATACTAAACCGACTTTAAAAGAAAATACTTCCAGGTATTCAAAATGAAAAGTGTTTTAATATGGTTTACACTACGTTTATTAACGCCCTCCTTGTTAAAAACAAAAATACGTAAACCAACAGCTGGTTTGACTACGTAATATGTGAAACGTTGTGCGTTGAAACATGCCAAATCTATGAGAAACCGATATGTATAATTAGCTTATAGTATATGCCTATATGTATAGTTCTTCAGTATATCCCGTATATGTAGGCCTATACCTACCTGGATTTGAATTGCTATGATATAGAACCATTCATATTAATTCAGGAATGTATGGACACAGCAACCGTGCATCCCATTATCTTTCATTATGACGTGCGTCTTAATATTCTGCAATACCTTGAGCAAGGTACTTTACCTAGATTGCTCCAGTAAAAACCCAACTCTATACATGGGTAATTGTATGTAAAAATAATGTGATACCTTGTAACAATTGTAAGTCGCCCTGGATAAGGGCGTCTGCTAAGAAATAAATAATAATAATAATAATAATAATAATAATAATAATAATAATAATAATAATAATAATAATAATAATTATTATTATTATTATATATATATATATATATATATTCAAGGGCCTGGTTTTGCTGTTTAGCCGAGTAATCAAGGCAAGAACTCTAAAATGATACTCTAGGATTATATTTAATTTATGGCGCAAGAAACCTTACAGCGTTGTTTAAAAAGCACCACCAAACAGCAGCAGTAAACGGTTAGGGTACACGCAGTATTAGCACACAATAATTACACACGCATGTAGCGAAAGAATAGGAGATACGGGCACAGTAGCGCTATAGCTGCACATCAAATTATAACATGTTTAAACATTTTAGCATTGTAGCTACTGGTGTGAATTTACTCTTGAGACTTATGATTGGTATGTTTTCCGATCCCACTTGTTTTTTATTAATATTGTAATAAATGCATACCTGTGCGTTCAGATTCCAAAATGATTTGGATACATATATTAATTAAATTCGTGTTTTCTTAACAAAAAGCGTGCACCAAAAAGCGCTAAAATTGAATGTGTATATATATATATATATATATATATATATATATATATATATATATATATATATATATATATACATATATAGATAGATAGATAGATAGATATAGATATATATAATGTGTGTGTGTGTGTGTGTGTGTCTGTGTGTGTGTGTGTGTGTGTGTGTGTGTGTCTGTGTCTGTCTGTGTGTGTGTGTGTGTGTGTGTGTGTGTGTGTGTGTGTGTCTGTGTCCGTGACTGTGTGTGTGTGTGTTATTGCCTCACCCATATTGTAATACATACTATTATTATTATTATTATTATTATTATTATTTATTTCTTAGCAGACGCCCTTATCCAGGGCGACTTACAATCGTAAGCAAATACATTTCAAGTGTTACAATACAAGTAATACAATAAAAGCAAGAAATACAATAACTTTTGTTCAAGTGTGACAAACCACAATTCAATTTTGGGTTAGCAGTTTGCTTGGTATTTTGCCAACCACTTCTGGTGTTGCTCACCTTGGTGTCCTAACCCCCCCATGTGTTAAACGCGTGTGGCACTAGGACCCAGCGTCTTTGCCGCCGCGTTTCTGCTGCAGTTAGTTGTCTCTGACTCTACCTCTCTGGGGTCCTAATTAACAGGTGGAAGAAAGCCCTCGGGGTTGTGTGATATTGCCAGATCCCCTCGCTTTCTGTGAGCGGCCTCGCCTCCACCTGCACACGCCACTGCACGAGCCTGCACCAGCTCTGTCAATAGACGTGGATTTGATCATTGGGAGGCGCCGGCAATGCTGGGAAAATAATACGTTCATTGAATTTGGGCGTTGTTTCCTTTCATTCGTCACAATGGCAAACATTAACGCTTTAATACAAATATGTGGAATAGTGGTTAGGGCTCTGGACTCTTGACCGGAGGGTTGTGGGTTCAATCCCCAGTGGGGGACACTGCTGCTGTATCCTTGAGCAAGGTACTTTACCTAGATTACTCCAGTAAAAACCCAACTGTATAAATGGGTAATTGTATGTAAAAAATAATGTGATATCTTGTAAGTCGCCCTGGATAAGGGCGTCTGCTAAGAAATTAATAATAATAATAATTAGGCATTTTTTACATTTTCAAAAACGGTATATTTTTGATGCACTTTTTTTTCTGAGAATAAAACACCAGTTGAAATCTATAGGGTAAGGGTGCATACAGTTCGTGGTAATTCAGTCTGATATCATAGAAACACAAGAAAACTAATTACCAACCCCATTATTATTATTATTATTATTATTATTATTATTATTATTATTATTATTATTATAAATGATTAAACCGCAAATTTAACGTGTGTGTGTGTGTGTGTGTGTGTGTGTGTGTGTGTGTGTGTGTGTGTGTGTGTGTGTGTGTTGTTTTTTTTAAGGGCCACAAATCAATGAAAATAAAAGATATACAAAACATGGTTTTGTGTACATTTAATTATTAAAGGCTATCTCCTGAAAACAAACTGCGTGAAATACGAAATCCCAACGTTGTGTTACAGACCCCTGGTCCCCTGTACACAAATGAAAAGGCAATTACATCATCTTCAGCTATCCGTGATTACAGTAGCGCTGCACATCTGTCACAGAGTCACACCGCATCGTACATTCTCATCCCGGAATGTTGAAATGCTGGCGGAGATCAGAGTGCAGCGCTGTGAACACAGAGTTTCATTTGGAGAGCTGTGAAGTTATTTATTACCTGTTTGCTGCCAGTCTCGATGAAATGTATCCTCCGGGGATCTGAGTGACAATATACCCCCAGAAAAAGGATCCGTGAATCATCCCGACTATCTCCGGGTCCCAGTTAAACTTTGCTTTCTTCGGGAATAATAATAATAATAATAATAATAATAATAATAATAATAATAATAATAATAATAATAATAATAATAATAATAATAATGTGCACCAGTTAAGATTATGCACTTTTTGGTTTGTTTCATCAAAATAAACACATAGAGCTATTAGTTATTGAGCAAAGTAAAACAAAAATATGTCTATCTATCTATCTATGGTTTTTGTGCAATAAATAGTAAAATACAATATAAGTGAAAAGGGCTATCAATAGGCCATACGATTTTTAGGGAATTAGTCGTCAGCTATTTTATATAGACAATCCCATTTCTTAAAAGCAGCCATTTAATGAACACAGAGGCGCAATTAAGGAACTATCCCGATTATATTGTGTAAATACAGATTCTTTAGGGTGACGCTCAACACCTTTCAGTATGTGTTTACTTTTCACACTACAATGCTTCTGATGCTTGTGTCCTTGTCATCCGTGCTTCTGAATCAAGCCTATACATTTCTATACCATTAAATACATTTCTATACCATTAAAAGGAATGATAAACTGTATGTATATAAACAAACTATGTCAAACTATGTCTCCCTTGAGAAAGATATGTACAACATATCGAAACGTTGGGCAGCTGGCTCTTTGAGCTAATATATATATATATATATATATATATATATATATATATATATATATATATATATATATATATATATATATATGATAAACTATATATATGTGCGTGTGTGTGTGTGTGCGTGCGTGCGTGCGTGCCTGTCTGTCTGTGTGTGTGTGTATGTGTGTGTGTGTGCGTGCGTGCGTGCGTGCCTGTCTGTGTGTGCGTGTGTGCGTGCGTGCCTGTCTGTGTGTGCGTGTGTGTGTGTGTGTGTGTGTGTGTGCGTGCGTGCGTGCGTGCCTGTCTGTGTGTGCTGCAAGGTGTCGTGCTGGGGGCGCACCTCTGTGATGAGTATCTTATCTCCTTCGTGGATCGTGCTGTTGTTGACCATGCCCACTATCGCCACTCCCAAGTTGCAGCGGATTCCGAAGGAAATGCAGAACCCGAGTCCGCTCATGATCGCGATGATGTACCGGCGGGGCAACCCAAAGCAGGTGCAGTCGCACAGAGGCGCTTTCTTCTCCTTGTTTTCCAAAGGACGGCCATCTTCCGTCAGTTCTATCACCTCCCCAGTTTTCTGTTTCTTTTCCAAAACCCTGCATGCAAATGAGAGAATCGCATTAAAGGGGGTTGTCTTGATGGTTGTACAGTCTTGGAATCGAATGTTCCTCTGTAGGGGTTCTGTATAGAACCCCCGAGCAAGCTCTAGAACTCTTATTTTCTTTCGGTTCCATAAATAACCATTCAAGAACCATTCAAGAACCATTCAAGGATTCTAAATACGGCACCTTATTTCTTGTAACATTTGCAATTTGTTTTTCGTCAAAAATATTGTGCAAACTTAGAAAATGTGTGGTTTATTTTTTAAATTGTATTTTAATATTTAAAAAAAGTTTTGATAAAACAGAATCAGTATTTTTATAATGAAAGAAAGTGTGAAAAGGCACCAGCATGACGATGTGGGGTTCATCTTATAATACGAGTCTGTTATATATATATATATATATATATATATATATATATATATATATATATATATATATATATATATCATTGAACAAAAACTGAGAGAAGTCTGAGCTTTATTCGTTTATATATATATATATATATATATATATATATATATATATATATATCAATCACACAAATAACATCTTTTTTTGTTTTGTTTCTGATCTATATTATTTGTAGTGAAACAATCACCTTTGAGACAAACAACTATATTCAAATGATGTGCTTTTGTTCATTAAGTTTAATAACATATTGAGTTGTCATCAAATTGATTAAGGGACTATCTCTGTGTTTGTGAAATCATGCAACTGGATAAATGTATGTGTGCATATCTATCTATCGTGTGTGTAAATATTTTATTACCATTGTTTATAAAAAATAAAATAGCTCTGCAAGAGAACAAATTATTTAAAGAAAATGTCAAATGTAATTTTTAATGTACAGGAATGGAACATATTCCTAATACCGTCATTTATAATAGGTCAAATGAAATGAACAAATACTCGTGAATACAAAAACGTCTTATTAAGAAGTAATAAAAAAAAAAAAACCAGAATAAATAAAATACCAGATTTGACTTTATTTCGCCAATAATAAAATCACATGATAGCATCAAAAATAACCGTTCATATCAGAATCATATGAACATTGTGATTCTTTGCTCTTTAGATTATTATTCTGTTAGAAACGTAAATGAAATATATGTGTTAAAATAGTTGATAATACGACATTTGAAATACAAAAGAAAATAGGACCCAAAAACATAGGAATCAACATGGTGTATCGGAATGCAAAATGCCTGTACTGGATTATCAGTGATTTCAAATGCAATGCAGCATTTCAAAGTATAAACGCTTGCATTATATGCATTATGAAAAATACGCAACATTTGTCCTTGGGTGCTTGCATTGCAATTTTCCTGTTGTGTCTGTCTTAAACGATGCAGCTAATCGGGTTGATGTTAAAATGGATTATTATTATTATTATTATTATTATTATTATTATTATTATTATTATTATTATTATTATTATTATTATTATTAATAAATACATAAATAAAAGAAAGAAAGATTTCACATCACAATAAATCGACCTGTTTGCGGCTCATCTGAGATATAATGTAGAAGAGACCCGAGGCTCGGGGCAGAAATTGTAACAATTTATTATTTATACCTTTCCAGACTGGGAAAAAGCTTTCTGGGAATTTCCAGATCGAACACAGCCCTAATTATACATTCCCAGTCTACAATACCGCAACAATCAAATTCAACAAAACCGGGCTGTGTCTTTTAATAAACTGTGTGTAATAAACTGAGATGCCTATCTGATAAAAACCGAAACACTGGAACCCGAATACATGGGAGATAACGCATCTACGAAATCAAGTGCGGGTGTACAACCACCCGATCCTTACCAATAAATACACAGGTCATGTTTTGGGTTTTTTTCAGTGAATTAGCAATCACTAATACTTGGAAAATAAATACAATTCATACATTGTCTTACGAAAGGGACGTTGATCAACGTCTCAGGAGTTGAATTGCAATTGCCTGTAGCTTCGCCAGATAGAATAACGCCCAGGTTTGGATTGTATAGTTTAGAAAGATTCTTGCAATAGCAGTTTTAATTCATAGTCGTTTTCCCTTACCTGTGAAGAGTTCCCAGTGATTTCCCAGCAACATTTTTCAGACCCTCCTTAGCAGGGGTGAAAACTCGTTCCTTTATGCTATCCATTCCTATTGATGATGTCGATAGTTTTTTGTTAAAGTACCATATTACGGTGAAGTACGAATGCACATACCGATGTTAAGCAATTTTTTAAAGAATAATAACCAGGTTCCCAAAAATAGAGAACAAGTTATCACGCCTACACTCGAGGAAAAAGTGGAAAAAAGCAAGCTTTTCTGACACGACGTTCACACACCAAATTAGAAAGACGTCTTCAGTGCTTCACTTGATTCGCTCAACGCAAATGTAGCTGGGACCATTGCGCTGGGAGACGCTGCTTTTCTAAAGATGGCAGGGGGGAAATAAAATAAAACAAAACAAATTGTAATTTATTTCATCAAAACGTTGCGATAGGGTTCACATCACCATCACAGACCCAGTCCCGGAGTTAAGTCTGTTTGCTGAGTAAAGGCGGTATTAACCTTTGACCAAAACACGCTTTGACACTTTGACAGAACTTAGTGCAATCTGAACTGGCAGCCCCTTGGACAGAGCAAGCAGGCTTCAGAGGGGTTTTTCCAATTGGCTCAATTCTCTTCTCTACCGGGCGCGCACGTTCACGATTTCAGCACCTGGACAGCTCCCTCTCAGCCGCTGATCGACCCGCAGAATCTGGACTTGACCAAGCCCGTTTGTAGCGTTAGATTTCGGGTTAATTCCGTTTCATAGCCTGGGAAGCAGCACGGTTTAGAGGCTGTGGGTGCTTCAGAAGACGGATGTTGTCCTAGTCAACTTTCCAGGTCTATCTGTGTAGATCAAAGCGCCAAATCCCCTTCTAGTCTCCAGGGCGCGGGTGCTATGGAAACCAGATGAGGGATGAAACCTTCTCGTCCCAGGTTCCCAGAGAGGACAGTGGCAACACCCCTGTACCAGAGAGGGGGGTTGTTAAAAATGAACAAGTTTCATACAGTACCCACCCCCGTCAAACCACAAACACTTACATTCGTTGAGGTAAAACCCAGAACCCATTGTTAATAAAATGAATTGCATACTGTTTTTCTGCATTTTGTTATCTTTTAAAAAATGGCAGAATATTTGCAATATGATTATATTTACAACTTCAAGACAAATACCAAGATATATATGAACTACTACTACTACTACTACTACTATTACTACTACTACTACTACTACTACTAATAATAATAATAATAATAATAATAATAATAATAATAATAATATACTTTTTGCTTTAAATTGATTATTATGCTTATTTTGTTTTAATGGCTTTGTGTCACGTCATTGGTTGACATATTCTCAAACGAAATTAAAATACCTTTTGTTTTAAATACGCAATATATGTGTTTTTATCATAAATCAATGATAAATTGATAATTATATTGTCTTAAAATGGGGTTTCTGGGGACGCTATACAGCACGCTATACAGAATCACGTGGTAATTATATATATATATAGATAGATAGATAGATAGATAGATAGATAGATAGATAGATAGATAGATAGATAGATAGATAGATAGATATTGAATATACGTATATATTGTTCTACGTGATAGGATTTCAATAACACTAGAACATGAATGTGTCGTGCTTGTAATCATTAATTAGATGATACTTGTATTATATATATATATAGTTCTGAATGCATGCTTCACTTTGATACATTTTTTAAGCAACTGAAAGAAGCAGATCAGCCACCCCCCGGAGGACTGTTTGCACTTTGCAGTATTGTGTGCACATTTATCTTCCCCACAAATGAACACGTCTTGACACGTCTGGATCTTGACGCTTTTGTTGGAGAAAAGCTGCTGACCTTTTCACATTCCTCCCACTGCACAGTGGCATAAAAAGGGCAATGCGCCCTCTGGTGGACACTTTTCTGAGGTGCAGATATTTAAATAACACTAAATAGAGATTTTTGTTCTGCGATGATAACTAATATTTTATACATTTTATTATAGCAACTGAATGTAGGTTTAGATGGATGTGATAGATAGATAGATAGATCCACGTGTTCCCCGGGTCCGAGCAGAGGGGATCTCTCACTGCAGGCATCTCTCTCCTCTCTCCAGCTCTCGTAGGGACACTGAGGGAAGTGCGGTTTGTGTCTTGTAAAGAAACACAGAGACGTCATAACAACAATAAAACAGCTTGAAAGAATATGAAAGACTTTAGCAGCGGCTGCGATTCTGAATACAGAGATAACTGGATATACAATACTAGGTTATATGGAAGCTGGAACTGTAATTTCTGGTTTTGCTGCAGTTAATTTGGCAATGTTACCAATTCTTCAGCAGCACAACGCAAAGTTGACCGTGTGATAAGAGTCATTCGGAAGTTGACAAATGGGAGAGCCCGGTTGCAACATCAGTAATCTGTCTGTTATATTTAACTTCCATATACCGTGTGCGCTGTAAGCCTGGACTGCGCTTCGCTAGAGCGGAACCATTAGCCAAGCACTGGAACTAAGAGGCAATACCTGCAATATAAACACCACAACACTAGAGGTCAGTGTTGTAGCAGCTGAGAAAGCATACAGTACTGATACATTTACTAAAGAAAGTTTGACACAGACAACCCTTGTAAAACACACTGCTGCATACTAAATTAAACTACAGTAACTGGTACAAAATGTCTAAGTGTGCCACTGAGTTCAACTGGCTTCTATTGTAATTTAAAAAATGCATTCTCTGCAATTCCTGGGATGGAAATAAGCCTTTGCATAGCGGTTTCATCCATTAAATGGTTTACTATGAGTTTAATAATTTTCACCTGTGGCTGGTCAAGCTTGTAGTAAAAGGTGGAATGGGTGAAAATGCTATGCAATAGGAGTCTTATTTCCTTCCCTGTATTCACCTAATACAAAACAGGGCTTGACCCGGGTGAAGAAGATCCAGAGGGACAGCAGGTTCAGGATGAGCCCCACCACCAGCACTCCTAGGAACACAGTCGGGATAAAGACCATCTGCACCAGGAGCAGCCACTCCTGGCCTATGTCACAGTACATCATCTCCGCTGCCTGCTAAGAGAAACGATGTGGCGTAGCTGTGTGTGACTGCGTTTGGGAGGGCGTCTCTCCCTTGAAGTGCTTGCTTCCCAAAGCAACCAGCCTGCTTCGCGGTACACAAATACAAGCCTGTGCAAATACGCTGCAAAACACTCTCCTCATTTCCTCAGTTACCGTTTTCCATTGTCTGCACTTTCCAAGAGAGACAGTTATTGTTTCTAAAAATACACTGTCAAACATGCAAAGGTGTTTGCATCTCCTCGTAATGTAAAACATTCACAGTGGTCAATACAAGAGTGTTTTGAACACAGTCCAGGGATGTAAATAAGACTCCCATGGCATAGCAGTTGGACCCATTCCTCATTTTACTGGAAGGTTTCCTATCTATGTATCTATGTTGGCAGGGCAACTTCTCGAACTCCACAGAGTTCACACAAACTGTTAATGAATGACTGAAGGGGATAAATTTATTCAGTCGCACCTGAGCTTGTTGCTTATAGACTGGCAAACCAAGCTTGTATTAAAAGATGGACTGGGTAAAACTGCTATGCAATAGGAGTCTTATTTCCATCCCCAAACATGCCAAAATTGGCCCAAATCCTACAGAAATGGAATTTCCTGCAGAAACATTCTTAGTTTTTCTCAGCATATTAAGGTGCAGCAGTGGAGCTAATGGAAATGTGGAGCAGCGGCTCGTTCCTGCTCCAGGTCTCTGATGTCAGGCATGTGCCAGTTTAAATGTGTTTCACATGATTTGAGTTTGACAGGGGGCTTCATCTGCTACATATGTGCAAGATTCAGCGGGGAAAGAGGGTAGAAATCCTTAATTAGCAAAACAATACAGCTCCAGCGAATGTGGGAGCATAGGGGGGATACAGAGTGAAAAAGACTAAAGAAACTCTTAGGGGTGGCCAAAGTGGTTCTTCCAGTCCTGGTCTTTGTTCAAACCCTGATTGTTTGACTGAACCAATTAAATCTCCATCCAGACTCTGAAATAGTTAATTATCTAATTTTACCTGTTAAACCTGGAGTGGGATGGCGCTCCAGGACCAGGATAGGACTCTCCTGGCCTGGAAGTTACAACAAAATGTAGCATTTCTCTCATCCAGCACTTTATTGCAATCACATTAGTGACTCCAGTTCGAATGAAAAACACACTGTAACATGATTTTAAATTATATTTATTATAATAATTATGTATAAAGTATTCTGGTGCATTCAAGTTAACAGTAAAGAGGATGGAATTGTGAATACATGTTTTTACATACATTTTTCTCAAAACAAAACATGTGGCTGTCTGTGAAGACAACATCTTGAAAAAGAACAGCATTGAACATATTTACAAATCTATATAGTGTAAATCATTTAAAAACTAAAATCAATTTTTATTTCATTCAAAAAAAAATTACAATGTATAAATAATGTATAAAACTACCAGCCATTAAAATAACAATACAGAAATAAAACAAAGAAAGAAAAAAGCTTTCATTAAGCCACCCACATTGTAAATGCTAAACAGATACATGAAAGGCATTTAAAAAGTGAACGTCTCGTGGATACGCGTAGTGTATTATAAAAGTCTGTAGATAGCACTAAGGTGTCAGTGAGTAAGGTGAGAAAACATCATAGAAACTATTTTCTGTTTAGTTGCTTGTGATATTTCCAGGCACTTTTCTCAAAGCAAGAATGTCTATTGAGAGTAGATTTAAATGACCTTTTCTTTATTTTGTTAAGTTTTTTAGTCAGTGTTCTGGTGCTTTCACCTGTAAAATCCTTCATCTCACCTTGAAACCAAAACATAAAAATAAGAGAGAAAATGGCTTTTCAGCTGCAAGGTATGGATCACAACAGAGAAAATGTCTACATATATACTGTATATCTATGCAAAAAAAAAAATCAAACAGCGAGTCGTATTTTTAAAAACATGGGCTGCTATTACCAGCTACCCGGAGTCTCTGGATAGAATCCTTGCTAGATCATGTGTACAGTCATTGCAGACAAAATTCTGGCATTGTCTATATACCTGTATAGAAAAAAAACTCCAGAGACTGAGGCACGTGCCATTATTTGAATAATGATATTCTGATTTTATGTCTGTTTGCTGTCTTCTAACTCAGTGTAAGTAAGTGCTCTGTTCATTAAAGAGCTGTAAAAACATTTTTTTTTACCCTTAGGTTAAAAGCAAACAAGACCCATTTCTACGTCCCCTTTCATCCGAGGCACACAGATTCCCTGAACACTACAATCACTTTTGTTTCTTCTTCTTGCAGTTTAATTAACACTAATGTAGGCACAGGCACACTAATGTAGCATCTTTACAATTGGCACACAATAGGCTGATAAAGATGCTGTACACACACTGAACTGCAAACATCAGACACAATTCAATCCTGACTTCCCTGCAACCCCATTATCTCACTGCCACTGGGCTCTAAATGCCATTGACGTTTCTGTTTGCTTTTTCACACACGTACATCACTGCTACCCACAGTGGCCTGGCCGTTGAACTTGTATCTTGGCACCAATTTTGAACGAAATAAAATAAATGAAAATAATCGGACACACAAAAGGGTCAACGTGACACTAACCATACGGGAGCGTTGAGCATTAAAAGGAGCTTCTTTCATGGTTCTGCAATAGCAGCTTGAGGTCTTCACTGTGCAATACATTTCGACAAGGCACTGAAGAAGGCGCGAGAGAGGGGCTGCTTTTTAATTGGACGAACCAAGAACAGCATCTCATTAATACCATCAATATCCAGAAATACCACCATCCACTTAATTTAATGGTCCACCATGAAATGAGCATTTGAGTTTATTATGGCTCATAGGAGCAGCCCATCAGGACCAAGTGGCATCACTGCCTGCATAAGTGCGGGTTATGCTATGGCTGGATGGATCGAACTTTCAGCATCTCTACAAGAGCAGATCTATACTTTCAGGCTTTACAGGTAATAAAACGTAGTTTCATACACCATGATACCTTGTTTAATATCCTCTCTGCTGGCTGTTGCACGTTACACACAATCACCCCTCGTCCAAATGTATTTTTTTAAAGGCTTCAGGGTTCCCAAAAGCAGAATTACTAATTAAACAACAGAGCTGCAATGTCTACAAATCAGTTATTCGTACTTCACGCTAACGACTAAACAAAAACAACATCTTCAGCACCAACAGCCCTTTACAGCGTTATTTTTAACTATGGCATGCTTTCAGACCAGATTACAATAATAGAAAACTCATACATGGCCTGCACAGCTGTTTATTACCTAATGAAATGAAGGGTCGATCTGTGGGGTCTTAAAAGGGAAAGTCTCATTCCGCAGAGTATGGGAGAATATCCTGGAGGCTTCTAAACAGGTTTGTGTGAGATGGACGCTTGCTTGCTGAGCTTTGTCAAAATGAAGAAAGATTGTGTGAAGTGACTCAGAAACGTTTCCAACCACCCGTGCTCACAAAATGTCTTGGTATACCTTGGTATTCCTGAATAGCAAATACTGCAAGCAGAGGAACCCCAAAATATTATTAATATACTTCCAAAAGAAGGGAGGGGGTTGTACTGTATTTTACACCTCAAAAAGCTGCTCATAATGTGACGAGAATAAGACAGAGCGATTGAATTCCCCAATCCAACAGAATTCTATATAGCAGAATTACACCTGTATACATACCACTCTGTATTCTGACTTCCCAAAATACCATAATTTCCTGAACTAATTTCACATAGCTTTATCAGATCAAAAAGTATCTCTCCCGCAGAATTCAGATTGATTGTCACAGATTTTTTTTAGACGAGTGTAACCAGAAGCACGTCCAACTACAATGATTTCTTTTTTTTTTTATTATTTACAGCTCTGGCCAAAAGTTTTGCCTCACCTAGAATTTTAGGATTGAGACATAATGAAAAAATAAAAATAAACTATAGGAACATAATTTAGATCTTTTATTTAACATCATGTAATCAAAGAAACTACAATTGCAAAAGTTTACCGGAAGTCATAATAGTAGTACAGTATTTCATGTTAGATTTTGAAATGTCACCATTTTTCATTAAGTACTATGTTAATGTAATATTGTTCAGCAGGTTTCACTCGACTTTAAGCAAAATTAGTTAATTCTATAGGGTGACGTAAAACGTTTGGCCATAGCTGCATATAAATTAAAAAACACATATAAACACCATAAAGCTGTAATGAAATACCTGAATACATTGTATATTCCGTATATTCTTGTATATAGAGTTTCAATAGCTGCAGATCTTTTGGTCATTCAGCTACAAAAGCAACACTGCAATACTCCCTGCATTTGTGGACAGCACTGACTACGTTCCACCTTTAGATATGACTTCTAAGACAACTCTGGCAGGCTGTGGTGTGCGTCACTGTGCAGAACACATGGCAGAGGATTCCTAGGCTGGGCTGAGGGCTGGTAAGCAGCCTTGTGGAAATGCCAGCAGAAGCACTCCTGGTCTTTCTCTTCGCAAAGCAGACTGAATGTTCTAGCTCCTGTTAACACTGTCGCTGCAGAGAGACAGCCAGGACTACGAGGAGGACTGCTGTTCATTAGAAAAAAAAAAAAAAAGTCACCCAGCACAGGTGGAGCGGGGCTTCAGTATGTAGTCACACTGCTATGGTGGAGAGGAGTTTGCTTGTGCGCTGGTAAAAGCATCCCCCCTCCCCGGTTGTCCTGGAGGTGCTCGGGGGGGCTATATGACCTCGGACAGCACCTCGTGACGGTCCGTGGAGGAGGAGGAATTCTCTCCCAGCTGCTTCTTCAGCATCTCGATCTCGTAGTTGTGCAGGTACTCCTGGGTGAGGTACTTCTCCCTCTTCACCCGCGCCTTCACGTCATTTGGGACGTCCGGGATCATCCAGGCCACGAAGAACTTCACCATGAACACCACGTGCTGCCCACACAGGAGAGAGGGGTTAGCTTCAGTTAGAGAACACAGCTATCTTCAGCTGTGTTGTACGTGCTGTGTGTTTTATAACACAGTAACTGTATATATTACCTCCATGATGATAATGAAGGCCATTTTGGCCGCCAGGACGTGCCAGAACTGCATGGTGTGCTCGTACTCCTTATCATGCCCTGGAGGATAACGGTAATCTCTGTACCTGCAAGACAGGAAGGACATTAAGAAAATCAATGAATAAATATATGCAATCCAGGGGTGCGCAGAGGACTCGGGGTTCAGGTGCATTTCCGACACTCGTTTGGGATCTACAGTTTAAGCCGTTACCTTCCTGCACCGGGGATTGTGTGCTGGGACCGAACTGAAAGCAGTCTGCTTTGTTTCCATCAGCAGTAGATCGATATCAATGGCGATTGCGAAGTGGGACTCTTAAATGATTGCGGATTGTATTTCTAGATTCCAGACTGCAGACGGATGGAGCATTGAGCAAACAGCCACCGGTTTGATACTGGGAACAAAACATGGTTTCACAGGACAGACGGAAGTGTGGCCCTGAAGGAAGGAAGTCTTCTTGCTGTCTTTTACCTGCAGCTGGTGATGATGGAGCTGTTGAACCAGCTGGGGCTCTCTCCATCCTCCGGCATGTTGTGGGGCTTGAACTGGTGGATGTTGAAGACGGACAGGCTGTTGTTGATGTACCCCTCCATGGAGTTCTCCGTGCCAGGGTGGTAGGCATAGTAATACACCAACCGTGGGATCATGTCTGAGGTGAAGGCCACGATGAAAGCCTGCAGGGCGGGAGAGAGGGGAAAGGGGACTCCTAATCTGCTGTGCAGAACCTGCATATATATATGTTCTCCACATTTCCATTGTGCAAACCGGACCCTGCATAGATATCCATTGTCATCCATGCTCGGTTTGTTCAAATTTGTCCAGGGTTCATGGTTCATAGACCAGAAGATCCCTTTGCTCTCCTGGATATACTGCCCTGCCTATACATGTAGTGTTCTGCCTGTGTGATTTGTGTGGTTCCTTTTCAGTAGTTCTACTTTAATGAAACACACACACACACGCTCAAAATGAAAAAATGTATTCCAATTTTGCTGGCTTAATGGACAGGTGCACAAATCAGCATACACACATTCTTCTAAATGGGACCATTAAAAGATCTTTTACACTAACTTTACCATGGGGTACCATGACATCCACGTCACCCAGATATAGTATGTATGTATAAAAACCAAGACTCATTTCAACATCACAAACATTGAAAAGACTTCCATCCTAAACGCTTGTCATTGAAATGATAAACCCAAGCACCGCTGAGCGCTTCATAGCCCCGACACACTCACGTTGGTGACGACAGACAGGATGGCCACTCCGTTGAGGATCTCCTGCCACGCTCCGATGCTGTGGGCCTTAGCCGCCACAGGCCTGCGGAACTGGGTGGTGAACTTCCAGGCATCCACGCGTACTTCCAGGATGTTGTTGCAGAGAGCGAGGAGAGGAGCCAGGGGGAAGGAGGCCACGAACAGGGTGATGAACCCAAACTGGATCACTGCAGAGAGACACACAGGTCAGGAGAGGGGGCGGACAAGCAGGGCACCCAGGAGAACACCTCGACAGGTCTATGAGCTCTGCACAGTATGTCATGGTCCTGCTGTGCTGTTCTACAGCAGTGGTCCTCAAAGTGGTGCCCACAAAGACAGACCGTCATGCCTGCGGCAGCTGTTCTTAAATTATGGGTTGTGAACACATTTCTGGCTGGTCGTAGCATGGGGAAATAAATAAATAAAGCTTTAAAACACGTTTTTCAAGAAAAGCTTCACAGCAGTCTGTTGAGAGTGCTGCTCGCTTATGCTGTGCTTGTACGTACTTGACATATTTTTTTTTTCCTGAAGGGCCTCTGCGATACAATCAACCAATTGAATATCTCCATTTTCTCTGCGGTAGCCCAATCATAAGTTAGCTGGGTGGGACATAAACTGTGTCTGTTTCAGTTGCAGGTACTGACAGTAAGTTTAACCAATAGGAGAGTCAAATATCTGCCAAGTTTTACACAGCTGTCCAATCATAAGCAAGCAGAAGCCGTTCATGGTATTCTGCATGAAAGTTGAAGGAGAGTGAGTAGCCAATGGGAAAGTGAAAGATCTGACAGCTCTCTAATCATTCGTGAGCAGAGGCAGGGTGTTAATATGCCAGGTAAGCACTGAATTTCGCTGACTGTTATTGAGAAAAATAATACATTTCAGTATTTAGAATTAAATTCTCTCTATATAGTGTTGACAAATTTGCCAAATTGAAACGAAGCAAGACGCTATCTACCCTCTTATTTTAATTTATTCATGGTTATCTGTGTAAACATGCTATTTAAAAATATTTGCATTGCATTATATTTGCATTATATAAATTATTTAAAGAATAACATCTCAATATATATTGTATATGTCGCGGGAAGGCAGTGTTTAAGATAAGAACCTATGTATTAGTCGTCGTGCCCGCAAACAGCCCAGTAAGATCAGTTTATGCCCTTGCCCAAATTACTTTGAGGACCACTATTCAACAGCCACCAGGTGTCAGCTATTCTACAGCCACCAGGTGTCAGCTTTGATAGATTCAGGCTTTCAATTAAAAATGTAACTGATAAATAAAAGACTAATTAAGCGATTGATCAATGAAGGTAACACAAGACTAACACTGCATTTCCACTATGAAAACTAGTGACACCTGATCATAATGTCATGTCCCTAGACTTAGATACAGCTCATCAGGCTAGAGCAGAGCCTGAAATGGCTTGAACTGTTTAATTCGAGTTTAATTCATTGATTTTAATGTTACTTGACTCTAAGCCAGATCAACTTGGCAAACTATTAGAAGCCACAGCACACACACAGGTTTATTGTGTTAAACTTTTCTAAGGAATTTGACTCTGGATCATTTGACACCTGGCTGCTTCTGGGGCAGGTCCCCACTACACAGAGCTGAGGAAGGGGGCCTGTGTGGTTCTCACCCATCTCCAGGTACTCGTAGAACAGCCCCAGCTGTCCGAGGCACTGGAGATCGTGGTCCTGCTCCCAGCGGGTGTACAAGCCCTCAGGGTGATTGCGCGCCTTGCGGCTTCCCCACCAGTTCTTCAACCACCTGAATGGAGAAAGAGTGGAGGAGGGGGGGTCAGCATCAACAGGGGAGCCAGATCCAGCAAAAGACTGAAATACAGGATCTCTCCGGTGAACGGGGCTCTGAAAAGCTCTACTTACGGCACAAGGGCTTCCTGAATGTTACCCCAGATTTGCTTGCCAGCCATGACAATGAGAAGCTGAGTGGTGAGTTCAATGAGACAGCCGCCGGGGTCACACTGCAGAGAGAGAGAGAGAGAGAGAGAGATAGATAGAGAGAGAGAGAGAGAGCACAAGCATGAGCAGACTGCCCCTGGAATCTGTGGGGATTTTGCAAGGTGTCGGGCATCATATAGGTAACCCTTTGCGGTCCATTGTCGGACTGGGTCCGACATTGCAATTATTCCTCACAGGTCCTTTGTCGGACTGGGTCCGACATCATTATAGCAACGCAATAAACGGGTGTTTAGTCGTTTTTTCTCCGGAAAAAGCCGAGAAAACCATTCAATTGCCGAGTGGGAGCGACAGGAGCCGAGACAAGTCGGAAAAAAAAAAAAAAAAAAAAGGCGTATCTCATGATTAGTCATACATGGTATCAGGTATCAGATAACGGGGGCAGTCTGAAGTAAACAAGTTGGCTGTCTGAATCAGCGCACAGAAAACACAGACATTTGCAGAGCTTTTTTGAGATGTTATAGTAATAAAATAATGACTTGGATCGCATTATTGAGGAGTTTGGTGATAAAACGAGTGATCCGGAGATGATCGATCGGTATGTACGACTATTATTATTATTATTATTTATTTCTTACATAGGTGAACGCTATAGCAAACGAAAGGGTGGGGCGGGGCTGGAGATGCCTAGTGAGTGCTTTGTTGATATGCAGGGCCATTTAAACCCGTTTGACTGTGAAAAAAAATGCTTTTAAACTGCGCGTGTGAAAATTAATTAGACCTGGTGTGCCTGACGCACGATTAATAAATGGACCGCAAAGGGTTAATGTTGGTTGTCTGACTGCATTTTGGTTGCTCATGCAGACCCATTATGCCAAATCAGTAAGCAACCCCGCCAAATTATTATATAAATTAATGCATTCAAACTTATTCTTGGAAACTGGTGCCCATTGCATTGTTTACTCTATATGAGGTAGCATGTTTACCAGGGGGCTGCATGGCAAATGTCTTGATATTGCAGGGATGGAAAGAAGACTCCCAGTGCATAGTGGTTTGATCCATTCCTGGTTTCACTAGGAGTTTATCAGATGCACCTGAGCTTGTTACCTATACACTGTGGCTAATCAAACTTCTATTAAAACCTGGAATGGGCGAAAGTGCTGTGCAATAGGAGTCTTATTTCCGTCCCTGAGTCAATGTGAAGAAGCAACACGAGCTACCCAGAATTGAGACAGCTCTGTTTTTTGCAGGGATGCTGCTTCAGCTGCGAATGGCTGACAGCGAGGTCACTGTACCTCCTCGTTTCTCAGCACTCCGAACATGTAGGTGTAGTTGCCGGGGTAGCCCACGAACTTGCCCTTGAAGAAGGCCACATAGAAGCAGGAGGAGTAGTAGTTGACGAACTGGAAGAGGAACATCTTCATGGTCAACCGGTTCTCATACTCCAGGTGAGTCTTGGGGATTTCTGTGGGAAATGGCAGAAAAATCAACAGATGAGGTGTGAAGCACTAACTAGCGTTTCAAAACTAAAGTCAGCTACAACTCACTGATGGCCGTTCCTTACATCTTATAATATTATGCTATATATTATAATAGTATATAGCATAATATTATAACATATTTAAATAGATTAAATAGATATTAACTGTAAATTATATATATATATACACACATACACATACATACATACATACATGTATAATATAGCATAATAATATAATCTTATAATAGTATACCCTCTTATAATAATATTCTGGACATTGGTTGTCTCTGACTTTCTATCAGCTCCATGTTGTTTTGTGAGTCACTCCTCCCTCTGTCTCTCTCTCTCTCTCTCTCATTTATTATTATTATTATTATTTATTTCTTAGCAGACACCGTTATCCAGGGCGACTTACAATTGTTACAAGATATCACATTATTTTTACATACAATTACATTATATTTTACACATTATTTTTACATACAATTACCCATTTATACAGTTGGGTTTTTACTGGAGCAATCTAGGTAAAGTACCTTGCTCAAGGGTACAACAGCAGTGTCCCCCACCTGGGATTGAACCCATGACCCTCCGGTCAAGAGTCCAGAACCCTAACCACTACTCCACACTGCTGTCCCACCTCTCGCCCCTCTGACCTGCCTGTGCTTCTTCTCCTTACCCATATCAGTGATCCAGATAGCGACTCGCTCATACAGGATGTTCAGGATCATGATGACCACAAAGTTGAGGCAGGAGGCTGTGACGGAGGTGGCGAGCTGCGGGGTGATCAGGGAGCCCACCAGCTGCAGGTCCTGGGTCTGGTTCTCCTTCATGATGCTGGCGAAGGCGGCGTAAACAGCGAGGCGGTACGCAATCACGGCGATGATGCAGGCGATGATGAGGGCGATCTATCAGACAACATGCCCCCGTCACACCGTGCAGTTACCAGACGTTTTGCAAGGCAGGAGGCACGTGCAGAAAATAAAATCGGATTCTCGTGATCAAAGTCACTTCCCCTTTAAGATTGTAATTACAGTGCTCTTTATGCCAGGCAGTGGCGTGGCTGGAGATCCCAAATGCCCCATAATGGCATTCCATTGTCACTTGTATTCTTGTTACAAGCCTGGACACAAATAGCATGGGTTCATAATGATGGCTCCCGACTACAGCATTACAAAGGGGGAGCGCTGTACAGTAAATTCGATTTTTAACAATCACACGAGCTGCAAATTATCTGTTAAAGACCTCAATGGAACCAGGCTCTCAGGGCAGCTCAATTCAACAATTCAGTTCAATTAAGAGCATGGTCTGGAACAAAGGTCTGGGACAGAAATGGACTGAAGGAGACACAAGTGAAGATTACTGTCTTAAAGGGAAAGGTACTTTATCTGGAATTTAGAGGAAGTTGCACCTTTAAGCTCATGCCTCGTACCGTTTTTATTGATGCTGTGCACACTGCAGGTCATACAACGCACATCACTGCGGAGGTCATTCTGGGGCCATTCTTGCACTACCAGCAGTTCTTTAGCATCTAACAGCCTATCCACACTACCTAAATAATGCACAAGCAGCACGCTTGAAACCATGCTTGCCACTGACTTCATTCACAATACAGGGAAGGCACAAGTTATACGTCTGCAGAATTTGGTTCGTTTGACTGTGTTTCCCTCTAAACTGCTGGTTCCGTTTTCAGACCCTGTCATTTGGCCAGTTCACCAGGATGAGTCCCAGAACCACGGCTCCGCAGCTGGAGGACGATCAGAATGAAGATGCTCACCCAAAACACGACGGTGGCTCCAGACAAACAGAAACGCGCACACTTGCTTGTTAAGGGCAGGAAGGGCTCCAATTCCTGCATGAGCAAGCAGAGCAAGAGTTAAGTGAGAACAAACAGAGTGGGCTCCAAAGCTGTGAGAAGAAACATCCCATTCACTAGACTGGGGAAACACTGTTTCATTGAATAACATCAGCATTAATGGCATCCAGCTGCACGTTTCTCTAAGTGTGGCCCCTCTGCTACAGAAGGATGCATTTGAATGATCTCCAGTTAACAGCGACATTGAGGAAATACTACCAGCAGGAGCTACAGTGCTGCTATACAGTATTAAGATCCAGCCGCAATTGAGATCATTCAAATAGATCCGTACAGGAGGGTTGGAAATAAGACTCCCATTGCATAGCGGTTTGATCCCCTCCAGGTTTTACGAGGAGTTTAACAGAACACACCTGAGCTTGTTACCTACACACTGTGGCTAACCAAGCTTGTAGTAAAACCTGGAATGCGAGAAACAGCTATGCAATAGGAGTCTTATTTCCAAGCCTGCTACGGTTTCCTTAGTTATGTATTCTCGAGAGTTGCTTCTAGAATTCTGCAGGGGTCTGCAGGGGTCAGACAGTGATCTGCTGTTCTCTCACACAACTTGGTTTCCCTGGAAGCCACGCACATTAATACACACGGAACAAGGAAGGTTGGGTTAGTCACACTGTAACGATCCAGGCAATCCAGACTCCCCCGTCTTACCCAAAGGATCACTGTGGCCCAACAGATCACCATTTTCCCACAGATATCAAGTCTGCCTCTATTCAGAACATTTTCCTCCTCCTAAAGGAGAGGTAACACAATGATATATCCATCTTCACACTTCTAGGCAATAACTCAAGCCAGCAGGGTCTGACGGTACTGCAAATGTCATCGAGTTGCCAGATAGCATCAGATATATGAGTTTACTAGCGTAGCCAGCAATGGCAGTTTCACACACAATTATTGAGTTTAAAATGTAGCATGTATCTGTAAATGAATGGTTTGTAATTATGAAATAAAATGCGTGTTACTTGAATTCAATGATATGACCTGGACACCACCTGTAATGGAACTTATTATTGAGAGAATCATAGAATACAGCGGAGGGGCCTGTGTCATTGACACTGGCACAGTTTAAAGCTGTGGGCAGTGAAAAGGTTAATATATACAGCACTGCATAACACTGGCAATGCAATAGAGCGCTGTACTGTTCATGCCCCCCCCCCTCCTCCCCCCTGTACCTGGGTGATGTGGTTCATGCCCAGCCCCTCCTACCCCCTGTACCTGGGTGATGTGGTTCATGTCCAGCCCCCTCCTCCCCTCTGTACCTGGGTGATGTGGTTCATGTCCAGCCCCCTCCTCCCCTCTGTACCTGGGTGATGTGGTTCATGCCCAGCCCCTCCTCCCCTCTGTACCTGGGTGATGGGGTTCATGCCCAGCCCCTCCTCCCCTCTGTACCTGGGTGATGGGGTTCATGCCCAGCCCCTCCTCCCCCCTGTACCTGGGTGATGGGGTTCATGCCCAGCCCCTCCTCCCCTCTGTACCTGGGTGATGTGGTTCATGCCCAGCCCCTCCTCCCCTCTGTACCTGGGTGATGGGGTTCATGCCCAGCCCCTCCTCCCCCCTGTACCTGGGTGATGTGGTTCATGCCCAGCCCCTCCTCCCTGTACCTGGGTGATGTGGTTCATGTCCAGCCCCCTCCTACCCCCTGTACCTGGGTGATGTGGTTCATGTCCAGCCCCCTCCTCCCCCCTGCACCTGGGTGATGTGGTTCATGTCCAGCCCCCTCCTCCCCCCTGTACCTGAGTGATCTGGTTCATGCCCAGCCCCACTCCTCCCCTCTGCACCAGGGTGATGAGGTTCATGCCCAGCCCCACTCCTCCCCTCTGCACCAGGGTGATGAGGTTCATGCCCAGCCCCTCCTCCTCACTGTACCTGGGTGACGGGGTTCATCCTGCGCCTGGTGCACTTGGTCTCGTACTCGGGCCGGAGCTGGAGCTGCTGCTGCTCCTCCTCGAAGTCCACCAGGTCCCACTCGTACTCCAGCCGGGCCTGTCGGCGCTTCCAGAACTCCAGGAACATGGTCACTGAGGAGGGGCGCCGGAGACGCAGGTTAGGGGCTCCGATCGCAAGGTGAGCACACCATGTAATAATAATTAAAAACAATACTGCATGCATGCATTGCACTGATTGTGCAACTCACCCCATATGCCCATGAACATGGCAAAGAATAATGTGCCCACATTGTCAAACAGATGGGATTGCTAAAAGAAAAGAAAAAGGATTACATTACCAATCTGCATTGACTGCATATATATATATATATATATATATATATATATATATATATATATATTATATATATATATATATATATATATATATATATGCACACGCACACACACGCACATTATCTCTCTCTATATACATGGCATCTCATGCTACAGTCCAATGTGCTTTACATTGTCTTTATCTTCTCAAGCCGTTTTGTATGGAGGTACTGATAGGTTTGTAGAGATGCAAGGGGATTGTACGATCCCCCGTCAAACTATCGTTCTATACCAAGGACTCTCTGAACTCTGGTGTTTTATTCAATCATCGTTAATGTCAGGACTGTTTTCTGTACTCACAAAGGAGGATTCGCAGGTTGTGTTCAGTTTCCAATAACCACACTTCCGGTCACACAGAGGACACATGACAATCTCGCCTCCGATATCCACACTGCAGATTTCCTGGCTGAAAGAGCGAGAGAGAGAGAGAGAGAGAGAGAGAGCGAGAGAGAGAGAGAGAGAGAGAGAGAGAGCGAGAGAGAGAGAGAGAGAGAGAGAGAGCGAGAGAGAGAGGATAAAGTTGTAGAATGCACTGGTGAAGTCACAAAGTTAACCCTTATCCCTTTTTCAAGCACTGCCAATAACACAGAGACCAGGACAAGAGCTCACAGTGGGAGAAGTTACTCACCTCCACACATTATCACTGTAGGTGGAAGCGCCGTAACAGAAACAGATTAAACCAACGAGCGCCGCATAGAAAAGCATTTCTGTGTAGAAACCCAGCCAGGCAAAGTAGATGCCAATCTTCTCTCCGTAGTACTTCCTGTCCCAAGCAAAAAGAACAGAGAGACATCTTACTTACAAAGTGCCTCTGCTCTAACCACTAAAGAACACTGCCTCCCAGTCCCTCAGCTCTAACCACTAGAGAACACTACCTCCCAGTCCCTCAGCTCTAACCACTAGAGAACACTACCTCCCAGTCCCTCAGCTCTAACCACTAGAACACACTACTCCCCAGTCCCTCAGCTCTAACCACTAGAGAACACTACCTCCCAGTCCCTCAGCTCTAACCACTGGAAAACACTGCATCCCAGCCCTTCAGCTCTAACCACTAGATCACACTGCCTCCCAGCTCTGACCACTACAGAACACTGCCTCTCAGTCTCTCAGCTCTAACCACTAGAGCACACTGCCTCTCAGTCCCTCCGCTCTAACCACTAGAGCACACTGCCTCCCAGCCCCTCAGCTCTAACCACTAGAGCACACTGCCTCCCAGCCCCTCAGCTCCTCACCTGATGAGATTCAGGGGCTGCTCCTTGTAGAAGCACATGAACCTGGCCCATGATCTGTACAGGGTGAACCTTTCATTCTCACAGTTCTGATCCCTTGCTTTCTTCCAGTACCGGCACTTTGAAAACCAAAAAGAAGAAAAAAAAATCAAATAAATTCTTTCAGTATATATAGGTTTTGATAAACACTCTCCAGAGAGAGAGCAGACAGTAGAAAATATGCAGAACTTTGCACAACCTAATTCACTGTGTGCTTAATACAAGGGCCAGATTTATCAAGACCTTTACACCTAAATAAAATGCAAAACAAAACTGCTATCAAACAACATAGGCACACTTCCGAACCCCGAAGCAAACCTCCCAAGCTGCTTGTTACTTGTTTTTTCTGAACATTCATTCAGTTTAAATGGACATGCAGTTGCATGTTGGTGTAAGCGCCTTGATAATTAATCATCTTCATTTAAGGCTCCTGAAAGTTTGGTATGCGTTCGGGTTCGGGAAGGTGGCATCCATACGTCGTGAAGCGGGAAGGCTGTCGTGTAGGAGCCGTTGTTCAGAAGCCGCTTGATTCCCAGTTTTTTCTTTCCCTCCTCTGTCGCGTAAGGGCACCGTGAGAGAATGTAGTACACCTGTGGAATAGAGAGAGAGAGAGAGAGAGAGAGAGAGAGAGAGAGAGAGGGAGAGAGAGAGAGGACAAGAGATCAGCAATTTAAAAAATAAAAAAAGGTGGTTGGGTGGTCTAATAAGAATAATGAACTAGTTTAGGACAAGGAGTGTCACATTTAGTTCAATGATGTGTACGGATCATAGAGGTTGTGTATCACGATACAGGACCAAAAGCACAGCCTGCTGTACTCACGATCCTGTTGCGGGTGGAGGGGGGGAAGACGGTGTCCTTGTCCTCGATGAGGAAGAAGCCCGGCTTGTTCTTCTCGAATGGCGAGGTGAAGTAGTCGGGCTCGGGGTACATCACCTCGGGCGGGAGTTTGAAGGGCTTGAACAGCCAGCTCAGGGGCGTCTCGCTGTCGCTGGGGATGTCGCTCTCCTTGAAGGGCACTTTGATCTTCAGGACCTCCGCGTACGTGGCCAGCACATCCCATGGAGAGTGGATCTTCAGGAAGTACGTCTTCCCGTCGTCCGACTCCTGGAAGGGGAGACACGGGGTCACACGGGGTCACCAGAGATGGAAATACAACTCCAACTGCATAGCAGTTTTACCCTTCCAGGTTTTACTACGTGCTTAATTAGTCACAAGCTCAGGTGTGTCTTATTAGACTAGTAAAACCAGGAATGGATCAAACCGCTCTGCAATGGGAGCCTTATTTCCATCCCTGGTTAATTACTGCATTTACACTCGGAAACAAAAACAGCATAAATTCCCCAGCTGAACCCATCCATCCAAACCTGGTTTAATAAGGTCTGACACAGTGATACACCAATTTAGAAATATGTTACAACAACAACATTTCATTTATATAGCGCCTTTCATAACAAGTATCCCACCCACATTTGTGGGTTTCCAGACAGTACGGTCAAGCAGGGAAAAGCACTGATCAGTAGCATATGGTTAGCTATGATAAATGAACAGTATTATCATAGGAAATCTGTGGTAAAATGCAAGACTACAGTACCAAGGTAAACTTTTCTAAGGTCTAATTAAGCCACGTGCACAGTATCTTTCCAGCATACTGAAAAATCTGATGATGATAAAACATGACATAAATTCATCAGTGCAAAATCTGAGCAGCAATCTGTTTAATTTAGTGTCGAGCAACTGGAACCCCTAGAGGGAGCCTCATCCCTTGCAGTGTTTCAAAGCCGGCCGCACTGCACTGCCACACTTACATTTTTACCCTCTGTCTCCAGTTCCAGACCGGCCTTCTGCAAATTAATTTCAAATTCCTTTCTCCTTTCCTAGAAGGAAAACAAAAAAAAGAGAGAAGAGAAGGAATACATGTTTACAGCAGGTACTCCAGAGTGCATCTCTGTAAAGTCAAGAATGTTTTGGTTCAAATACTGGATTGAACGAGTTTGATTTAACCACTGAGCCTTTTCACCAACCCTGCTGCCTGTAAGGACATCATCCAAAATGAATTCCAGTGTGTTTAAATCATGTTATACTGTAGACGCATGCTCCAGACTAAACTGCCCACTGGCAGCCCTTCCACACACTGCGGCTCCCCTGGACCTGATTCTTGTGATCTGCAGTTTCCTGTCTTGTCCCACAATCTGTCAACTCCCTTTACTCGCTTACTTACTGGATTTGAGCAATGTTTTGTTTAATACGCAATACCATAGATGTGCACCGCTTGTGTTTTGTTGGTTGACAGTGTTTCAGTCTAGCCAGGGTTTCCCTTCACACTCTGGTGACACTGTGTAGTACCAGACTGCTGCTAGCTTTTTGATTTATTTAAAGGGGAAGTGTCATTCAAATCGCATGTCTGGACTACAGCATTCACAACTGCTGCTGAGCAGGGTAGCAGAGCAGTGCAAAGGGAAGCGCAGTGACCTCTTGTGAAATGTGAACAGTGCAGAATCTGCCACTGGAGACCGGCGTGATCCTGACTGGAGCACTTTACATGGATGAGCAAAACTGCGCCACGTCCGTCAGCAGTGACAGAACATTTACAAGGGGAGTACAGTGAGTCCTCATTATTTCACCATTTGATATTTCACACCTTTTTTTTTTATATCATGTGGACATCGTTCAAATTTACAGCGCATTCAAATAATTTTGCACAGTCAGCTGAGGTGGCCTCACAATCCTCCAAGCTAAACTGTCCACTGGTAGGCATTCCACCCCTGGCAAACTCCCCTTAAACCCAGAACAGCTTAGCCTTTCATTTATCTGCAGGATTAGAAAACACAAACACTGAAAGACTGTAAGTTACCAGTTCAGATGCATCATTACAGTGATCATCATTACATTGTCTTAAACAAAGAGCCGATTACATGGCAATACTAGCATGCCTTGGGGTTTTGTGTGTGTTAATGTAGGAAGTTACATCTAGTTTCAGATCTCGAATCACATGCCCATAAACACCAGATCTTTTATTGATCTAAGTGGCAGTGTAGCACAGTTCTGCAAGTTGTAAACCACCTCCCCTCCCCCACCCCAGCTAAACAGAATACTGCTTTAAAATCTGTATATGCAAGACCACTGTTACTTAAAATAGACTCTACTTAATGAAAGACTATATATTAGTATTGCATGGACAATATTTACTGCAGCAATCTGCCAGGAAGAGATACTTGGATGTTAATTTAGCAGCTGGCCAAAAATGCAAAGGCACAATGGACTTCCCTTCTCCCCTCGGCACTTTAAAACCACAGAACTACAGTACAAGAATCATCTCAATGCCTCAGAATGATCCAAGAGAAATACAGTACTGTTAATGGAACACATGAATGCACAGAACCACAGCCTACGTAACTGCTCCCTCCTCCCCCCAATGAAAGGTATACAAGGGGGAAGGCGACTGAAATGAAACAATAAATGTGCTTTACCGCTTTCTTCTCTCCGTCCTTCGTGGGGTCGTCGACGTACGAGAGGACAAAGTCGATCCTCCGGATGCCATCCCTGAAGAAAATTGAGTCTTTGCTCTGAGGCCTTTTCTCTATCTGCAAAAAAAAAACCTAGCATAGGTGAACCTGGCCCTCACTTAGGGGTTCAAAACTAATCACCGAGGTCTAGTAGAAACGGACCAGAGAGCACACTTTCACAGCTGGAACTTCAGTACATGTGCTTCACTTCACAGCAGAATGCAGGATGTTTTCTTACCTGATTCTGCAGGACTGCTCTGTAATTCACACACCAGCACTCTGGTAAAGAGCTTTCAAATCAATGCACTGCAACTGGCAATTGGAAAACTCTGCTGTACCAGACATGTGGTCAATTCCAATTCCACCAGTGTGCCCAGGTTCGACTACAATTCCAACTCCAATTCAAATTCCACAGGTGTGCCCAGGTTCGACTACAATTCCAATTCCAATTCAAATTCCACAGGTGTGCCCAGGTTCAACTACAATTCTAACTCCATTATAAATTGCAATGAATTACTAGTTGCACAATTCATATTGTAACTGACCCCAGGTCTGCACTGCACTCATGCACAGCATCCAGTAAAGACATGCAAGCTCTAGCATACTACCTGATTGCACTGGCATTTCTTTTACTCTGCAGCTGTGCAATATCACATGGCAGCCACCGCAGTTTTCCTTGGCTGAACAGACGTTAATAGTCTTGGAAATGCCATCACTTTTACAAAAGGGAGGAGGGGAGTGGAGAGGGGAGGTACTTTGCCCCAGATTCTCTGTCTGAATTCCTTTACCCCTGCACAGGAACATGAGCCGTCTGTTTACAAGCAGGCATGCTCTAACTCTGGACAGTTACATCCAAAATCACTGAGCATGAAGCAGCACAGCCAGCCATGGAAACCTGCACTCCTACACAGAAGCACACAGCTCCCATGGAGACCCAGATAGTGAGCTTTCCTTGGAAACAGCGCTTACTGGGCAAGCGGTCATTCAACTACGTGGGGCTGTCAGGGCCAAGTGTGCAAGGTCACCCAAGCATCATACAAAGAGCCTTTAGGCAAATCAGAATGTGTCCTCCCCTGTCTTAGAGAGGCACTGAGGAGGGAGGTGGGTGGGGTGTGTTCCATCTTATAGAGGCTCCACCACTGAAACCACAGTGTGTTTCTCAATGACCGATAGGGATTCGACTTCCCCTTTCAATATCACAGCAGAAAGTGTAGCATGCGACCGCCGGGCTGTGAGCAGAAAGGTTAACAAAGTGTTAAAGGTGAAGTTATCTAACTAACACCAAGTAGGGCCAGAAACATTCAAAACACCCCTGTTGAAATAAATACTTGTATTTTTGGTTCTGTAGCCACAGAATCGAACTATTGACCTTTAAAAAGCACGGAGGCCTGCAGAGCAGGAGCAGGGCAGCATGCAGCTCTGTTGTAGGAGGAATGATTGAAGGATGTTCTCCGGCACTGTGATACAGACCCTCACTGATATATAGAACAGGCTGCGATCTGGCCTTTATTATACAGGAAGCAAGGTTTGTATATCATGGGGCATGGGGGGGGAGGTTAGTCAGCTGGTATTTCTTTTTTCTGTTTTTACAAGCTTGACGTCGTGTGATCCGTGTGCACTGGCACAAAAACTCTTCCCTCGGTACTGCAAGTGAACGCACTGGAAGCAGCTGACAGAGCACCCTGTCCCTCCCCCACCCCGCCTCCTGCAGCAGTTCTTTCCCAAGCTCATCTGACCTCAGCTTGCTTTTAATAGCTCTGCAGCAGGGTGGGAGAGACCAAGCCTAGCTTCAGCAGCCTTGCAGAGTACACTGTTCAAAGAAGACCTTGATTTGTGCCTACTGTTTATTGTAATTGTATGCACAGATTTACAGGGTGGGGGATACTGCTGAAGGGAGGAACAGAGCTCTCTGGTGTGGTGGCAGCACATGCAGGGTCACATTACAGCAGAGATATTTTCAAACACGACAGTCCTGCACTGGCACAGCTGCGCTGCCAGTCACTGTTCAAAAAGAGGCCAGCGAAACACAGAAAGAAGCATCTGACAACTCCCAGTGTAAACGTATGAGAGAGAGAGAGAGAGAGAGAGAGAGAGAGAGAGAGAGAGAGAGAGAGAGAGAGAGAGAGAACCCACTGGTTATTGACCTGGCTGGGACATTAAAACAACACCCCGCCAGCCCCCTCACGATGCTGGTTTAGTAAGGATTCACAGCAATGTCAACACGAGACTAAACTACACCCAGGCAGCGAGCACCTAAAGGCTGGTGGTTATGCAGCAGAGATTATTGAGCAACGCTCCCACCATTGCACTGCGCCATCCACGCAGTGTACCCTCCAATACAGCCTCAGATAGAGACAGGGTCAAACAACACAGCCCAGTGCAGCCCATGGACTCTTCTTCAGAGGGCATGTGTACCACTCGGTATGTTTGACCGAGTGGGGTATGGGGAATATTTAATCTCTTACCTGCTCATCATCCTATAGCATGAGATCTGTGCTGTTGTTTCTGCCTGGTTCAGTATTTGCTGCGCTTCCAAATGATTCAGATTTTGTGAAAAAAAATCTATCCAAGGCTGATTGCAAGCAAATGAGGTGGTGTCTGTTAGCATGTGCAATACTAGTATACTTTTTTAGAAGCCCTAGCTCCGTGGCCCCAAATTCCAGTCCAGATTTTCTTCCCAACCAGGTTCCGGCTAAAGATCAATCAACAAATAAATAATTGACTGGAACAAAATCCTGGACTGGAGTAGATCTCGTGGGCTGGAGTAGCCCAGTTCCAGGCAGAGGGCACACTGCTGCTGGTAAAGAGCAGTTCAATAGCTGTGAATCATGGCAGGCAGAACAGTCCAGGCAGCCCTGCCACTGCCCAGCTCGCCCCCATTTACCATACAGTACCCTGCAGCGGCATTTCAGGAACAGCACCCTCTTCCTCCAGATCTGCGAAACAACCAGCACAGTTTAGGGGCGGCGGTACTGAGATCCCCGTTGTTTAGATCATTAAAATAGACCCACGCCCTCCCTTGCTGGCGTTAATATGATCAATTGATTAAAGTTAGAAAAGCAGCAATTACTTTACATATTTAGTTTTAATAACTGTTTCAAATACATTCCACAAGGCTTTTACTGTCACCCCTCCTTCTAATAAATGGTTTGTGCCAGAAGTAGACAGCATGATTGTTTTCTACAATGAGAGATATAGCGAATCGGTCAGTCTGATTGGCTGAGGGGAACTTAATGGCCTGTCTAATGAACGAATGGTTCTGTGCCTGTGAGATCAGCAATTTCTTCAGTTTGCCGAGTAGATTGTATCATGAATGCGTGAGCAATGCTAAGATTCACAGAGAGCACAACTGAAACAATCAATTAGAGATAATGCCAATTAAAGGACTAAAATATCACCTTAACTGTAGTGCTGTTTGTAATACAGTGTATTTATATCAGAGTATTGTACATCAATACTCCTGCAACGTTTATGCCAGAACAAAACCAATCTGAATTTTTGGTTTGTTTGTGTGTGTGTGTGTGTATGAAGGGCTGTGGGCTCCTTGAGATGAAAGCCGCGATAGAAATGTGAATTGTATTGTATTGTATTAGTTTTAAAAAGTAACTGGAATGCAATAGGGTTCTTTGTCCAGTACACGCTTCCTTAAAATGACATGACCAAGCATCAAGTGAACGGAGCGATTGCACAGCAGTTAGGTGATTGTGCAGATTAGGCTAAACACTCAGGGCTGGGGAGGAGTTCCCTGCGGTCAGTGATTCATAAACCCGTGGTCGATGGTGCTGCGTGCATGACGAAGGGGGCTGTGTACTGTATGGGGCAAATGAGAGGTATGATCTTATAACCTGTGCGAGCGGTAGAGAGGGAGCACTGCAGCACTGTAAAGCACGTTTTAAGGGCTTTCCAATAAAAAAGCAGTTCATTATGGTAAGTCACTGAAGTGAAAGGTTCAGGAACCCCTTAGTCCACTTGAGCTGGAATTTACAACACTGTTGCATCCCAGAGGTGTTATCCTGTGTGTATTACATATATAGATACCAAAAAAATATTGTAGCGTTTTAAAGTAGTGGCTGCAACAGCTATACCACAGTAACCCACTTATATTATCAAGAGGGTAGATAGTATAGAGAATCTGTAGGTGTTGGAAACGAGTTACAGGACTTGTTAAGAACTTTGATTCTCAAATATTCCTATTCACAGCGCAAACAGTACAGTACAGTTCAGCACAGGCATATTAGTTTGGCAAATATAGGATATAGACATGGGGATTCAACAGACTGGTCATTAGTCAGGTGGTGTTTCAATAGCAGGTCTCCACTGTAAACAAGACTCTGCGTCTCAGTCAGGCTTCCCTGGTTAACACGCTTAATTTAATACATTTATAACAGTTTTTTCCAGTCCACTAGATTACCAGTAATGGGCTACTTCATGCCCCCCCCTCCCCAGGTGTTAATGCCATTAATATACATGTGTTAACGACAACACGCGGCCCCCACACACGCACGCACTCACACACACACACACTGGAGCATGGTGGTCATTCCCTGCTTACCCCTTGCATACTGGAGATGAGGCAGGAGGACTCTCTGGTGCTAAGGGTCTGTCATTAAGCATGGAGGGAGGGAAGGAGGGGGAAGAGACAGGGAGATTAGTGGAGAAGTGGACGAGTGATGGGATGTGGTGAGTTCAGAGGTTTCCGATGGGTAATCTCCTCCTCGGCCCCCTTTCAGGCACCAGACACTTTGCAGCTCCACTTTGTCTGACCGGTTTTGCATTAAAAAAAATAAATTATAAAAGTTTACACATATATATATATATATATATATATATATATATATATATATATATATATATATATATATATATATATGTATATGTATATGTATATATATATTTTCATTTCAGATGATGGACAGTTATAGTCAGCTGGGATTTCTGAAAGTCTCCTGGTCCTCAGACTTGTAATGTGATGTTACAATGGAGTGAGTTGAACAGTATGACTAAAACAGGGTCAGGAAGAGGCAGTGAGGCGCCAATGGGGTCCGTGGCCCGGGCCGAGGTGTAAGAATTGCAAGTGATGAATGCAAGCCACGCAGTACAATATCAAACTTAATCTGAATAAGAAAATGAAATCATAATAACGGCCAAGTGAATTGTCAAGAGACACGATCCAGACCTCAACTGCTGACGATCTGCACCTTGATTACAAATATCAAATTAAACTAAAACAGCAAGGCGCATTTAAAACGTTGACATGCTAGTGGCAGGATCATCGTTGGAAACCAACACAATTAGCTTGCGTTAACGTGTACACAATGCAGAAGGAACGTTCCATTTGCAATACCTTGCAGAAATGAAAAAAAGAGAGACTGGCACAGGGACACATTATGCACGGCACAAACTCAATTTACATTCCGGCACCTTCATTTGTACCTGCAACTTGTCATCAGTGAGTTTATACAATGGTGTGATGGTGCTTTGTCTTCAAACTGAGATTCAAACTGAATCGCTTCTCACAGTGCAGGGTGAAAATAGCAGATAAACATGCTGGAAGACAGATCAGACACATCTTTGCACGTCGGTGCTTTCAGAGTCTCTAAAACAAATACAAGTTTTACATGTTTTTGGCTGTGTAATAAAAGCTGGCGAGGGATATGAGCTACTGCTAGACGAGGGTTTGCAGTGCACTGCGTGTTGCCAGATGTTAAGGATCGTGTTGATACAATATGAAGTACTTCTGAGGGCAGGGTAGCCAGCACAGTTCGTAGAAACCACGCTCACAGCATTAACCTTTCCCCAATGGGATTGCCCCTTGCAAAAACCTCCCCCGTAACTCCACCCCCTGTTTTCCTGTTTCTACAAACTGTGTTGCCGTCCCTTTCCTAAAAATAAAAAAACCTTCAGCTGGTGATGGGAGGGATGACTCTGCCAGTTTTCTTGTGCTGTCACTGTAGCCTCCAGCAGGAAGTGAGACTAGAATACACCCTGCTCTCTTCCTGTTGTGCCCCATCTCTTTACCTCTCTGCCTCACACTGCAGAGCTGATCTCAGGGCACCAGCATGTTTGCAAGACTAGATCTCCTATTCGAGTTGTTTAATAAGGTCTAGGTTTTCATTTTCGGTCTATTTGGCAATCTATTTGAACTGCTGAATGAGAATAACACACGTGCCTCATATCCGCTGAGAACAAAGGCTCCAGGAAATCACGTCAAAAGCAAAAAGTAAACTAAAAAGTAGAAGAAAGTTCAAGATGTTGGTGGAAAAACAAGAATACAATTCACAGTCCAAGGACAGCAACTTTGCAGTCAAAACAAATACCCTGGCGCTGAAGGAAAATTCCCAGAGGATTAAGACAATTACATTTCTGAAACTGCAGGAAGGATGTGTAACGATAAATTGCACAGTGTTTGCATTAGGCCGTGCTAGACTTAACTTAGCATCCCTGTACTGCCCTGGCGTGATCATTGCATCTAGTTTACCTCGGGAATGCCGGGAAGGTGGGAGGCTGTGGCGGAGCTTGGTAGACAGCCGTGTCCATTATTGTCTTCCCCTGGAAGAAAGAAAAAAGAAAAAAATATATAAATAGGCCTAAGTAACGTATAGTTATTAAGGACAAAAGAAAAGGTGAATGGATAAGTGGTCATTATGGCCTCAGTAATGACAATGGTTATTCAAGTTGGGAGAAGTTCCCCATTATACAACTGTAGGTTGATATTACTTCCTCCCTTGCTGGCTGTGGAAGATGATGATGATGACGATGATGATGATGATGATGATATGGAAATGATCTGTCAGTTTCTACGAACACATTTTAACCCATACCCATTTGAAATGCTAAAAGATGGAACTGCATACTATCTGGAGGACAGTGAAACACAAGAGGGATGCTTTCCTGCATATCACTGGCACTGCATGACAATAAAGAACACTGTACAGCAAGGCTAGATTAGGGATTGAGGTTCGGTGTGCTTTTTCATCCAGGGTAGTGCTTTTTATTTCTTTTTTTCCAGGTCACTAGAAAGTTTTAAAAATGACCTGACAAGCGGACTGTGTAAAAAGTGTTTTGAATGGATAATAAGTGTTCCTCATTTAACCTTACAAGCAATTGACAATGAGGGTTAAAAGTAGGTCCACTAACCGGCCCGGGGTTCCAGTTCCTACTGTACATGTGCTTTTAACATGCCGAAGATATTACTATTCCCAGTTCAGCAGGCAATTCATTTGAAATAGGATGGAAAGAGAGAACCAATAAGGATTATAAAAGATCACTGTATGAAATAAACAGGATCAGAAAAGGAACAGCTTCTTTATAACCTTCATTTTGCAATTCTCCCCCCCCAGTTTCAATCTTGTTAAGGTTTCTACAAACATTTTGGAAAAAAAAAAGAATTTAGAGACATGGGCAAAATTGCGCTGATTGTCGTTGAAAGAGAGGCTTGACATTAAATTCCTGTGTATTAATGCAGTAGGAGCAAGTACAAAAAAAAAAGCGCAGGATTCAATCCCTAAACATACAGTATGTACCTGTCTCGTCCGCACCCCCTGGAACCATTAATTGGTACAGATTTTGGAGGGGGGTTGGGTATGATATAAATGAGGGTCATTGCTTATGTGATAAATGGCTTTGTCAAAACAGCCGGGGGGGGGGGGGGTCTATGGAAAGAGAGGATCCTGGACATGAACATAAAATGTATACATATAGAAGAATGAAAACACTGCTGGACAACCAGAACGCTACAGAGATGCTACAGAGAGAGAGAAGGAGCAGTGATCCTGGAGAGGGAATGCGAGCGACACTGGAGAGAAATACAAAGAACGAGGAACGAGCCCCCGACCCGGACACCACAAACACAAAGACTTCAAAACCATCTGAACCGATACCTGCCAGCCATTTCATCCTGTACCCGGTCAGCACTGCTACCCCATCTTCAAGGGAAAAGAAGAGCAGGTTAAGAAAAAAAGAAAGCTCAGGAGACCTGGAGATGCCACCATGGTTTTTGAAAATAAAATATCATAATAACAATAATAGCACAAAGTGTGCCAGAAATCCTACCGTAGAACTGTGCGCGTTATTTAGTTGTTTACATAGGTATGATTTCACGAAAATAGGAGGCACTTTTTTACACAGAGAATTGTGAGGGTCTGGAACCAACTCCCCAGTAATGTTGTTGAAGCTGACACCCTGGGATCCTTCAAGAAGCTGCTTGATGAGATTCTGGGATCAATAAGCTACTAACAACCAAACGAGCAAGATGGGCTGAATGGCCTCCTCTCGTTTGTAAACTTTCTTATGTTCTTATGTTCTAATCACTGAAAACGGCTGCAATTCATGTTTGCTTTAAAAACCTTGGCAACAGCAGGAACTAACTGCCCCATGATATATTCTATACATTGTCAGTGTGCTCCAGGCTTGTTAGCACCTATGTTTTCATCAAAGATCACATTCTACTGTACAGTATGTGGACTATTATAAAGCTTCATTTTATCGTTTGTAAAGTACCACCTTCCTGCAGAAGTAAAGAATTCCACCAGGCAAATTCTTCAGTGATAGAATTTCACATACTGCAATTGAAGAACGGTAGTTCATCACACCCAGTTATCAGTGAGAACTGTTTCTACTAACATGGCTTGTGTTTTTCAGGAACAATAAAAGAGGGTTGAACCTGCATCAAAAACACACGCCAAGTTAGTAGAAACAATTGGGGCAACCCTGACCCCGACCGCTTTTACAGTTATGCCTGTTTGCTTTGTGCTGGATAAGGATGCCCCAATGATTTCGTTTTTGATATCTCTACTTTAAATGGCCGGGCACATTTGATAACTTGGTGTTTTCAATGTGTTTTTGTTTCAGAAACAGAACACATGACATCTCAGAACGAATGCACTTCCAAATGCAAATAAACAGAGTAATAAAAATGCATGCACGGCTTCATTTCTTCAAGCACAGCAGGGTATACAGTGGGCAGTAAATATGCAAAGAAGAGCTACAATTTACAAACAAATTTAGGGTCATGCAAATATTTGAGCTCTGAGCTCCAGGAAATCCATCAAAAAGGTCAGTCATGGATCAGAAGAATGTACAGAGAATCAGACAGGAGGAGGAAACCTCAGTAAACCTCAGGCTTCTCTTTAATCTTTTCAGGGTTGTGTACTGTAGTTCAAGCTTGGAGCTCTGTATGGACAGGATTGTTCCCTTTGCAGTTTGTGAAATCAGTTTTGTTGTCCTAAGCCTAAACATTATCAGTGGATGATAAATCTCCCATCACCGAGGTGTCAGTGGTGCACTGGGTCATTCACAGTCCCAACCACAGAAAAAGGCCTGCAGTGGGCACTATATATTTGATAGTAAAAACCTGTTGTAACTTTCTCATCTCAAGCGTTTTCCATTGGAGCACAAAAGGCATGACTTCTCGTCAACACTTTAGTTTTATTCTACTTCCTATCTAATTAAAGTTTCTTTTTTGAACTATCTTCAGCATGAACCACAAGCAGTGGCTGAAGACTAACACTGTCCTCAGTGGGGTTTTTTATTTTATATTTTAAATAATTATATTTTCATAAACAGTCTCAGTGTTTTGGCAAGGCGTATTGCAGCTATGACGAAAGTGGATCAACGGCAATATACATTTATTTTTTCAGCAATGCAGTAAGTGCAGACTCTCACAACATGAAAGGGCGCGCAGGGAGATCTCACAATGAAACAGGTTACTTTTGATCTTCTACTCAGAGATGCAGGATGACTTGGGAATGAAGCAGGCTGTAGATACTCTTCAGATGTTGAAACACATGCCTTCTTTCTGTGCCTGTTGCCATGGGAACACCCACTCTCAAATTTACTGAAATACTGGAACTAAATACTGTATAGGCCCAAAGCACCTAACCCAGCATTTTTAAACTTCCATTAAACTTCTAATGCTACAGAACTAAGAAACAATATGCATGTAGTGAATGAACTCCCCGAGGTGTAACTGAAGCTTTGCAACATAAGCATTTTCTAGAAAATAAAATGATGGTTTTAAATTTAGCACTGTATCTAATAAATATGACCCTCTGGTAAAAAAAAAATAAAAAAAAAAATCTATTCCTTTAATTGGTAAGCGTGTCTGAAAACCTTTTTCCAGACCTGTAAATATAAAAGATTTTCTTTAGCAGAGATTCATTTTTAAAGAAATTCCAAAGATTTCCACACTGCCAACCCTTTTCCAGCCTTGGTTTCCATGGGAACGGCCTTGCACAGTCTCCATGCTTCACAGCAAACAGCACAGTGACCCTGGAGATGATCACACTGCAGACTGGAGTTCATTTCATGGAAGTAAAGCAAAGGGACTGATCATGCAACGGGCAGATAAGGAGCTGTGAAGCTGTCTTATTTTATTGCAGACCAACCAATCTTAATAATTGCTATAAAATGATGTGCCTTTTCTCTCTCTCTTGCTTGCTTGCTGACCTTGTATTTATTTCCTATGGGTTTACTAGGAACAGTAGAAACTGTAAAACAGAACATGCATAAAAATCACCAAACATGAAACTCTTAACTTCCACTGAAATGATCTATATCTATCTATTTATCCATCTTTATATATTGTTGTGTAAATGTTTGCAACTAGCATGTATGTTTTCTGTGGGATGAATAAAGGTTTGTCTGGTAAGTCAACCTTTCAATAGGTTGTACAAAAATAATTAGAAAGCAATTGGTGTGTGCCCAAATGAAACAAACAATACCTAATACTACATTATCCCTTATAAAAGCCTCCCATAGTACAAGCCTACCAAAGTGTAATAAAGCACAGTGAAAGCATGGTAAAGCACTGGTAGGCACTGCAAAGAATTTGCAAGGTATGGTAAAGCATATTAATAAATATGGCAAACCAGGGTAAACTGTGGTAAAAGCACAGTATAACCATGGAGACAAAACTGCAAGCATAGAGTATCTTATCAACACTATCATTTGATCTAGTTGATGGGTCCTGGTTTCAAGTTCCTGCCTTTACTACTCACTACTTTCATTACCCTGTCCTTACCACCGTTTAGTTCAACTTTGTTTATAAATGGCTTTGAAACACCTAATTAATTACAGCACTAGAGTGACTTCCTTTTTTGGTAGTATATTTACAAATTCCCGAATTACTACTCAACAGACAGAGTTATTTTTAGTCTGGCTACACTGACAGTTTTGTTCCATGCTGAGGCCTTGAATTGCCGCGAGAGATTAGTAAAGGAAGCCCTTCTAAACTGGTGAGGAGGAAATGGGAACGATTCTGGGTCAGTCTCTGCATGTCTGCTGCTCCAGATACAGGCAGCCAGTAGCATGCACGGACTGTACCCTATCAGATAGAGGACCACCCTGCTCTGGGGCTGCGCTGATAACATTCAGAGCTGATGCCCTTCCTGAGCTGCCAGTTATTAGAGTTCTCCAGGCAAGGCTGGGCAGACCCACTGATCCTTTACTGAGGGTCAGGAGCAATAATCCCATTGCAATAGCATCTATAGTTTGTTTTACTTCATTGATATATTTATATTCATTTTTTATATAAAGTCAGTAATTCAACTTAGAGAAATACAGTTTGACAGTGAATTCGACTAAGAGCAGTTCAACTTCTAGTAAAAATATTTGCTTAAGAGTAAGTTCCATTAAGAGCAAGTAGTAAGTACGATAAATGGATAAGAACAATTTCAATTATTATTTTTTTTATTATTATTTATTTCTTAGCAGACGCCCTTATCCAGGGCGACTTACAATTGTTACAAGATATCACATTATTTTTACATACAATTACCCATTTATACAGTTGGGTTTTTACTGGAGCAATCTAGGTAAAGTACCTTGCTCAAGGGTACAGCAGCAGTGTCCCCCATCGGGGATTGAACCCACGACCCTCCGGTCAAGAGTCCAGCGCCCTAACCACTACTCCACACTGCTACCCTATGTAAGACCAATTGCAAAAAATGTGAATACAGTTACCTTTAAGAGTAAAATCAAGTACAAAATACATAAAATAGTTATAACTGAAAGCAGTAGTAGAATACAGCCAAGTGTGGAGCAGTTCAGTGCAAACACAAGGTGATGAACGCGTTGATACAACTGGGTGCCATATACTCCAGTATAGCCAAGGGCTGTGCCGTTGCCAGAGCACCATAGCCATAAAACCACTGGTTACCTGTCGGAAATACAAACCACTCAGTAGCGTTCCTGCCACCACAAGACTGGTTTCTATTGCCACTTAGTATTTGATTCACTTCATTAAGCAGATGCTTCCTCCTCTGGGAAACGTGTGTTTTGGTTGAATCAGCTGATGAGTAAAGCAGTCCCACAACAGGGGAGTCTGTGTGTCACAATCCCAGCTTAACACACAGTGCTGATATGAGAATACTGCTCGAGCAGGGGTGCAAAACTAAACATGAACAATGATACGGCAATCTGCACACACAATCACACAGGGTTACAGTAATAAAATGGTACAATCTGGAAAGCTGCAATGCAAGCAGTCCTTTTCATGGGTGAGGTCAGGAAACAGAAATTACTGTGCAGGTTAAGCTTCTTATAGGTAACATCTTAGGTTTGGTTGGTTATACTTCATTAAAAAGCCACTAAAAGTATATGGTAAGAAACCACGACAAATTAAAAAACAAACGTAATCCTAGCTCCAGACACGACTACAAATGGGGAGAAAGGATGGTAATGCAGAGTTAAGATGCACATGATGTGTCACCATGAAACTCTTCATCCTGTGTGTGTGTGTGTGTGTGTGTGTGTGTGTTTACAAAAGCTGTGGGTCATGGTGGGTAAGAGGAGACTGTGGAGGGGGGGTGGTCGTGGTGACTCACCCAGACTGACTACAGGGCTTCACTGCATGCCCATGTTTAGCTAAAAGGAATTCTGACCATGTGGACAGGATTCTTAAAGGGGATGTGCAGCACAGCTTCCCCCACCCAGTTACTGGTACACACCAACATCCCAAGCTATTCCCTTATAAAAATGTGTTGCTATTCTTTACAGTGCTTTATTACACTTTGCAATGCTTTTACGATGGTACTCTTTTATTAAGGATAATATAGGGTTCGGTATTATATTTTCAGATAACCGTTTAGACTCGGGAATTTCCAATTGTAGCTCATTCAATAAGTGATGAAATACTGATCTAATAATGCAGCAGGATTCAGGATGCAGTAACTACAGAGCACCAGAATATGCATGCAGTGTTCATCAAATATCTCTAAAATGTAATTACAGTGCAGTGCAGCTATGTCAACTGTGATTACTAGCGACAGCATCATTCTGGGAAGCACCTACCGCAATGTAGTATTTTGACTATATCAGGATATAGGCTACAGTAATTAACAGTGGTGGTGTTGGTATGCTTGTATTGTAGCAGTTTTAGTCAGATTCGAAAATGTTCTTTGTGCATTATCACAAGACAAGACTGCTTTCTAGGTATAAGCAATGGTAGCAAGAGGAAGCAACACATCCCAACAAGTTACCAGGAAAATCGTACAGCATACAGACTAGCACATCAGGCACACAGTACCGCATACAGACTAGCACACAGGCTAACCCCCAGGCAAACAGTACAGCATACAGACTAGCACACCAGGCAAAGAGTACATCACACAGACTAGCACATCAGGCACACAGTACAGCATACAGACTAGCACACCAGGCAAACAGTACTGCATACAGACTAGCACACAAGGCACACAGGCTAACCCCCAGGCAAACAGTACAGCATACAGACTAGCACACCAGGCAAACAGTACATCATACAGACTAGCATATCAGGCACACAGTACAGCATACAGACTAGCACACCAGGCACACAGTACAGCATACAGACTAGCACACAAGGCACACCGTACAGCATACAGACTAGCACACAAGGCACACAGTACCGCATACAGACTAGCACACAGGCTCACCCCAGGCAAACAGTACAGCATACAGACTAGCACACCAGGCAAACAGTACATCATACAGACTAGCACACAAGGCACACATTACAGCATACAGACTAGCACACCAGGCACACAGTACAGCATACAGACTAGCACACAAGGCACACAGGCTAACCCCCAGGCAAACAGTACAGCACACAGGCTAACCCCCAGGCAAACAGTACAGCATACAGACTAGCACACCAGGCAAACAGTACATCATACAGACTAGCATACCAGGCACACCTTACAGCATACAGAAAACATACCAGGCAAACAGTACAAGATCTGCGCAGGGGCGCTGGAACTAGGGGTGGAATGGCTTCCATCATATACAGGGGTTACAGTTTTGTTCACTGGCTTTCAGCACCCCACTTTAAAAATGGTTCCAGTGCCACCGGATCTGTATGCTTGTTACTTAACTTTCGATCAAAACCGAGACAGAGGTTACTTAGTTTCCCTTATGCCCTTAAAAGTGGTTTCAAGAACTGTCATGTGACAACACTGTGTCTCAAGCCTGTTCAAACACACACCTCTGAAATTCAAAGCAGTCAAAGTTTAAGTTTTTAACTCCCCAGGCTTCTAGAATTTCTGTCGATTAAACAACACAACTGCTTTTCCATAAATGTCCCGAATGATGCTTAACTAAGTGAATGTAGGGATTGTGCAGTGCCGATGCGTGCATCCTGCGTGTACAACGTATCCTGAAAATGATGTCGTTTTTAAGGGCACAGAAACAGATGCTGTACTGAAAATCTGCTAAACCAGTGTGCGTGTGACTGAGTGTGCGTGTGACTGAGTGTGCGTCGTGCTGCGTGCGTTCTTGTGTGACTGAGTGTGCGTGCGTGTGTGACTAAGTGTGCGTGCCTCTGTGTGTGTGTGTGTGTGTGTTGTATGGGAAATTGAATGCAGAAAAATGTTGTATTATTATTTTACACATAAAGGCTACATTCAACTATTAAACAAAAAGGAAAACTTCCCTCATGCAACTGACTACAAAATATGCTTTACAACCTAAAAGAAATCATACGTTGTTTTAACTTTTATTGATTATTATATTGATTATTATTTTTCTGTACACTGTCTCCTTTGTTGTATCCCTCACACGCTGCGTATCTGTTCTGTGTTTGTGATAGCGTTTGCTCTTGATAACACCTGATTTGACGTGTTTGTTTCGATAACCTGGGTGAAAATGATGTATAATTTAAGGTGAACATGATAACGAGGCCACGCCCTAATTTTCCTACCGACACCCGGCGGTACCGAAGGCATACATCGTATGGTAATATAATAATGGTAAAACCTCACCACACGAGCAGTCCTTATGACCGTTGCTTTTGATTAACGCTTTGCTCTGTGATCAAAACGGGGCCTTCCATGTTAAATTATTAACACATTAGCGCTCTCTTCATTTAATTTTCAGCCGGACTGTTATGTCAACATTACCACCGCATCCCGTGGATACATTTTTAAAAACACCTCGTTGAAATCAACCAGTAAATTATGTATAATTACATACAATAATACAAAACATTCCGAATGCCAATTCTAGAACGGACACGACAATCCTGGGCGTTCTAAACGGTACGACACACAGTGCTGATTGGAAGTCATGACTAATACATTTGTGTTCCCGTTATTATAGTAAATGTAATTTATATATATATATATATATATATATATATATATATATATATATATATATATATATATATATATATATGCTTACGCAGCTAAACTTTTCGTATGCTCAGATCTCTTGGCTAAATTTTCGATTACGTGTGGTGTGTGCGTAGATGAGAAACAAATTATGTAGCATCTTACAGTACTGAACTCAGCGCAACGTTATTACTTTTGAAAAAAATGAAATCTGAAATGCACTTCTAAACTAATCTTCCCGTATGGATTAAAACAATAGGCTAATCATCTATATGGTTTGTGTTTTTATTTTTTAAAACTCACCTCCACTTGATTCGTCCGTCTTCGGGGACATTTCTATTAAAGTTGGTTCTTTCTCGCCCCCCCTTAATTTTTTCATACTGTCCGTCTCTGCCATGCAAAATAACACAAGAACACAATTACTAATCAGACCAACCCGGTACCGGTACCAGTGCCAGTGCCGATGCCAGCCTGCTTTTTGCTATTCCACAAGCCGGTTCGTTCTAGTCTGGTTCTGCAATGAAAGCCTCAGACTCTCTCTTCTCGACGGCTACTTTTTTCTCGGCGTTTTGACAAGATCTCTCTCTCTCTCTCTTAAAGGGGAGTGGCCAGGATCGGCTAAAAAACAAATGAAACCGAGACGTGACATCAAACGTCCTGTACTCTACTCATGTTAGTTAATTACTGTGACTGTTTTTATCTTTTGTAAGATTACACAGCTTCCTCCAATCGTGGTTCGGCGTTACAACCTTACGAATGCACCCAAGTTTTTTCTTTTTTTTTTTTTTTTTTTTTTTTTACTATTTGAAAATATTAGCTATGTTATCTGCGCGCTGTATAGTTAAAATAGATTTTTTGAAGATAGATCACTATTACCTTGACGGCACGATCTCATTCAACTTTTTAATTAAGCTGATTTAAAAAAAAAAAAAAAACTACTCGAAAGAGTAAAATGTAATGAAAGAACTCGTGCATTGATTCCAAAAAGGTAAATTAAACCACGTGGCACAGCAAAGACCGCGGTATTTTTGCAATGTTGCCCATGCTTCCCATGGCAATACAATGGATGTGTCACAGCTTACCCTTGTTTGCCATGTCTATATGCTTTACCATTACCTCGCTGTACTTTTCAGCGCTTTGCGTTGTGCTTTATTACACTTTGCTATGCTTTAACTACGGGAAACTTGAAGGGGGGCAGTTTTTAAACTTTCAAACTTTGCATTGTAACCAAAAAAAAAAACTCAGTACAGCGCCTGACCCTTTTCTGACTGATAAGTTGAGACACACACACACACAGACGCACACGCACGCACACACACAGACGCACACACACACAGAGACGCGCGCACACACACACACACACACACATATGCACCCTGGGGGGAGAAAATTCCAGCAACCAGTACTTATCTCCGATCAACCTCAGATGAAGACAAAAGAAAAGGCTATGCACAGAGTCAGATATAAATGCTGAAAGTGTGTCTCATGGCAGCATCAGGGCTCCTCTACAGTTATGCAGCCCCCAGCCCACAGCCCTGTAATCACAAAGCTCCCAGCCTGACACTTTTAGCAGCAGTGGCCTCACTGAAGCCACGGAGTGGAAACAAGGCCAGGGCATGCTTACTAATTAAACAACTCTGCCCAGGGAGTGGCATCAAACATCTGGCTGCCACCGGTGGTTTCAGAGGCTGTTCTTCCATTTCAGTGAATTATATACTGGTATTTATATATGTAGTGGCCGTTGGAATCCATAGATCAAAATAATGATTGGACTTTGATATTTGATATACACAGATGTATCTTCTGGGGAAAGGATTTGGAACTGCACATGACAACCCATTGCATGGAATATTAAATTAGTACGTTCAACACGTGCCCAGTTATTAACACACAGTTTGCATACTAGTTTAGCATTGTAGTTTGGAAGATAATCATAATCTGTACTGCTGCAATGCACGCTGATGTGTGGAGTAAAGTCTATCAAAATCATTGGCAGCACAGGCACGCACGGTGATGCTCAGAGAATGATGGTAAAGCAACATAAATGTGTGGCATAAGGAGAGGAAAAGCACACTGCAAACCAACACTGCAAATGCATCATCTCTATATCTACAGAGATATAGGAGATTCTGCTGTGGCAAGCGGTTTACAGGAAGGATTCTGAGCCTGTGTTTCCTGTGTGTGATGTGTGCCTTCATGATGGAAACACGCACACAGTTTCAAGTGGGAATAGCGGACGGTCTCCTGATTATTAGATAGCAACACTGACTAAAGGTGTAAATTGGCTTTAAACATTCTTCCCTCTCTTTTGCAAAACAACATGGTCTCAAGTTGCTGTTTTGCTGCTGTTTTTACTTGCTGTTGTTTTCTGGGTTGTTTTTTTTTTTTATCACACGGGCTGGTGTAGAGCTCCTGTCACAACACGATGGATTTGCTGGCTGTACTCAGTTCATAGGGGGGACTGGCCAAGCCAGGCATATTTTTTAAGGGCATTGATAACTTTTTAAAATAAACTACTCTCATGTACAGTATAATGTTTTCTGCGGTTTAACAAACACCCTGAACCTAACACTTTAATTATAAACAGTCCTATAATCACTCAGGACTGCAAAAGCATTGTAACGTCAGCAAAACTAAATTGGGTTCCTGAGTGACAGAAACCTAGCTGGGGCTGGCTTATATTTCAATAAAGACAACTGGACTGATTGAGCACAGCTTATATATATATATATATATATATATATATATATATATATATATATATATATATATAGATGTCATAAAAACACAAGGGGAAAGCCAAAGAAATGAATTAATTCGGAGCTACTCGCTCTTAAAAAGGGGGTTCTTTCTTGTTATTGGGGAGCCACTGCCCCCCTACAGTCTGATTGAAATGACATCCAGTCTATTCTGATGTGACTGAAGGAGACCCAGGATTATATAAAGGGTTAACCCTGTGCTGTGGGTTCCACAGCTGCTGCAGCTGCCAGTCCTTCATAAATAAACAATGTGGTAACGCAGCCACACAAAGCTGCTCATCAGTGTCTAATGCAAACCGGACAGGAGGAGGAGGTGATGATGATGTGCTCGTCTTTAACACCTGTGGTTTCTATAGGAAATGGAAAATTAATCAAACCCCCGGGAAAAAAAACAAAACAAACTTACAAACAAGGCTCTGTGCATTCATGCACATTTGTTTTCCTGCTGATACACAATGTATGTATTGAGCATGTATACAATACACCCAACAAACTGTATACACTGTGTAGAAACACACCTAACAAACTGTATACACTGTGTACAACACACCCAACAAACTGTATACACTGTGTACAACACACCCAACAAACTGTATACACTGTGTACAACACACCCAACAAACTGTATACACTGTGTACAACACACCCAACAAACTGTATACACTGTGTACAACACACCCAACAAACTGTATACACTGTGTAGAAACACACCCAACAAACTGTATACACTGTGTACAACACACCCAACAAACTGTATACACTGTGTACAACACACCCAACAAACTGTATACACTGTGTAGAAACACACCCAACAAACTGTATACACTGTGTAGAAACACACCCAACAAACTGTATACACTGTGTACAACACACCCAACAAACTGTATACACTGTGTACAACACACCCAACAAACTGTATACACTGTGTAGAAACACACCCAACAAACTGTATACACTGTGTAGAAACACACCCAACAAACTGTATACACTGTGTACAACACACCCAACAAACTGTATACACTGTGTACAACACACCCAACAAACTGTATACACTGTGTAGAAACACACCCAACAAACTGTATACACTGTGTAGAAACACACCCAACAAACTGTATACACTGTGTAGAAACACACCCAACAAACTGTATACACTGTGTACAACACACCCAACAAACTGTATACACTGTGTAGAAACACACCCAACAAACTGTATACACTGTGTACAACACACCCAACAAACTGTATACACTGTGTAGAAACACACCCAACAAACTGTATACACTGTGTACAACACACCCAACAAACTGTATACACTGTGTAGAAACACACCCAACAAACTGTATACACTGTGTAGAAACACACCCAACAAACTGTATACACTGTGTACAACACACCCAACAAACTGTATACACTGTGTACAACACACCCAACAAACTGTATACACTGTGTACAACACACCCAACAAACTGTATACACTGTGTAGAAACACACCCAACAAACTGTATACACTGTGTACAACACACCCAACAAACTGTATACACTGTGTAGAAACACACCCAACAAACTGTATACACTGTGTAGAAACACACCCAACAAACTGTATACACTGTGTAGAAACACACCCAACAAACTGTATACACTGTGTACAACACACCCAACAAACTGTATACACTGTGTACAACACACCCAACAAACTGTATACACTGTGTAGAAACACACCCAACAAACTGTATACACTGTGTAGAAACACACCCAACAAACTGTATACACTGTGTAGAAACACACCCAACAAACTGTATACACTGTGTAGAAACACACCCAACAAACTGTATACACTGTGTAGAAACACACCCAACAAACTGTATACACTGTGTAGAAACACACCCAACAAACTGTATACACTGTGTAGAAACACACCCAACAAACTGTATACACTGTGTAGAAACACACCCAACAAACTGTATAAACTGTGTAGAAACACACCCAACAAACTGTATACACTGTGTACAACACACCCAACAAACTGTATACACTGTGTACAACACACCCAACAAACTGTATACACTGTGTAGAAACACACCCAACAAACTGTATACACTGTGTAGAAACACACCCAACAAACTGTATACACTGTGTACAACACACCCAACAAACTGTATACACTGTGTACAACACACCCAACAAACTGTATACACTGTGTACAACACACCCAACAAACTGTAAACACTGTGTACAACACACCCAACAAACTGTATACACTGTGTAGAAACACACCCAACAAACTGTATACACTGTGTACAACACACCCAACAAACTGTATACACTGTGTAGAAACACACCCAACAAACTGTATACACTGTGTACAACACACCCAACAAACTGTATACACTGTGTAGAAACACACCCAACAAACTGTATACACTGTGTACAACACACCCAACAAACTGTATACACTGTGTACAACACACCCAACAAACTGTATACACTGTGTACAACACACCCAACAAACTGTATACACTGTGTACAACACACCCAACAAACTGTATACACTGTGTACAACACACCCAACAAACTGTATACACTGTGTACAACACACCCAACAAACTGTATACACTGTGTAGAAACACACCCAACAAACTGTATACACTGTGTAGAAACACACCTAACAAACTGTATACACTGTGTACAACACACCCAACAAACTGTATACACTGTGTACAACACACCCAACAAACTGTATACACTGTGTACAACACACCCAACAAACTGTATACACTGTGTACAACACACCCAACAAACTGTATACACTGTGTAGAAACACACCCAACAAACTGTATACACTGTGTACAACACACCCAACAAACTGTATACACTGTGTACAACACACCCAACAAACTGTATACACTGTGTACAACACACCCAACAAACTGTATACACTGTGTAGAAACACACCCAACAAACTGTATACACTGTGTAGAAACACACCCAACAAACTGTATACACTGTGTACAACACACCCAACAAACTGTATACACTGTGTACAACACACCCAACAAACTGTATACACTGTGTAGAAACACACCCAACAAACTGTATACACTGTGTAGAAACACACCCAACAAACTGTATACACTGTGTACAACACACCCAACAAACTGTATACACTGTGTACAACACACCCAACAAACTGTATACACTGTGTAGAAACACACCCAACAAACTGTATACACTGTGTAGAAACACACCCAACAAACTGTATACACTGTGTAGAAACACACCCAACAAACTGTATACACTGTGTACAACACACCCAACAAACTGTATACACTGTGTAGAAACACACCCAACAAACTGTATACACTGTGTAGAAACACACCCAACAAACTGTATACACTGTGTACAACACACCCAACAAACTGTATACACTGTGTACAACACACCCAACAAACTGTATACACTGTGTAGAAACACACCCAACAAACTGTATACACTGTGTAGAAACACACCCAACAAACTGTATACACTGTGTACAACACACCCAACAAACTGTATACACTGTGTAGAAACACACCCAACAAACTGTATACACTGTGTAGAAACACACCCAACAAACTGTATACACTGTGTAGAAACACACCCAACAAACTGTATACACTGTGTACAACACACCCAACAAACTGTATACACTGTGTACAACACACCCAACAAACTGTATACACTGTGTAGAAACACACCCAACAAACTGTATACACTGTGTAGAAACACACCCAACAAACTGTATACACTGTGTACAACACACCCAACAAACTGTATACACTGTGTAGAAACACACCCAACAAACTGTATACACTGTGTAGAAACACACCCAACAAACTGTATACACTGTGTAGAAACACACCCAACAAACTGTATACACTGTGTAGAAACACACCCAACAAACTGTATACACTGTGTACAACACACCCAACAAACTGTATACACTGTGTACAACACACCCAACAAACTGTATACACTGTGTACAACACACCCAACAAACTGTATACACTGTGTACAACACACCCAACAAACTGTATACACTGTGTAGAAACACACCCAACAAACTGTATACACTGTGTAGAAACACACCCAACAAACTGTATACACTGTGTACAACACACCCAACAAACTGTATACACTGTGTAGAAACACACCCAACAAACTGTATACACTGTGTACAACACACCCAACAAACTGTATACACTGTGTAGAAACACACCCAACAAACTGTATACACTGTGTAGAAACACACCTAACAAACTGTATACACTGTGTACAACACACCCAACAAACTGTATACACTGTGTAGAAACACACCCAACAAACTGTATACACTGTGTAGAAACACACCCAACAAACTGTATACACTGTGTAGAAACACACCCAACAAACTGTATACACTGTGTAGAAACACACCCAACAAACTGTATACACTGTGTACAACACACCCAACAAACTGTATACACTGTGTACAACACACCCAACAAACTGTATACACTGTGTAGAAACACACCCAACAAACTGTATACACTGTGTACAACACACCCAACAAACTGTATACACTGTGTAGAAACACACCCAACAAACTGTATACACTGTGTACAACACACCCAACAAACTGTATACACTGTGTACAACACACCCAACAAACTGTATACACTGTGTACAACACACCCAACAAACTGTATACACTGTGTACAACACACCCAACAAACTGTATACACTGTGTACAACACACCCAACAAACTGTATACACTGTGTAGAAACACACCCAACAAACTGTATACACTGTGTAGAAACACACCCAACAAACTGTATACACTGTGTACAACACACCCAACAAACTGTATACACTGTGTACAACACACCCAACAAACTGTATACTGTGTAGAAACACACCCAACAAACTGTATACACTGTGTAGAAACACACCCAACAAACTGTATACACTGTGTAGAAACACACCCAACAAACTGTATACACTGTGTACAACACACCCAACAAACTGTATACACTGTGTAGAAACACACCCAACAAACTGTATACACTGTGTAGAAACACACCCAACAAACTGTATACACTGTGTAGAAACACACCCAACAAACTGTATACACTGTGTAGAAACACACCCAACAAACTGTATACACTGTGTACAACACACCCAACAAACTGTATACACTGTGTACAACACACCCAACAAACTGTATACACTGTGTAGAAACACACCCAACAAACTGTATACACTGTGTAGAAACACACCCAACAAACTGTATACACTGTGTAGAAACACACCCAACAAACTGTATACACTGTGTAGAAACACACCCAACAAACTGTATACACTGTGTACAACACACCCAACAAACTGTATACACTGTGTAGAAACACACCCAACAAACTGTATACACTGTGTAGAAACACACCCAACAAACTGTATACACTGTGTAGAAACACACCCAACAAACTGTATACACTGTGTACAACACACCCAACAAACTGTATACACTGTGTAGAAACACACCCAACAAACTGTATACACTGTGTACAACACACCCAACAAACTGTATACACTGTGTACAACACACCCAACAAACTGTATACACTGTGTACAACACACCCAACAAACTGTATACACTGTGTAGAAACACACCCAACAAACTGTATACACTGTGTACAACACACCCAACAAACTGTATACACTGTGTACAACACACCCAACAAACTGTATACACTGTGTAGAAATTACAAAATACAGAGATAACATGAGAGAGATCCACAATCATATTTTATTTTTCACAAAACACATTTAAGCAAATTGGTTTGTCTGTCATTGTCCATCAGTCGCTGTTCCTAAAATACTGCTATGCATTACAGACAAACATTCTGATTCTTGCCAGGATTCTAATTTTATTTTAATTAATCAATGAAGATGAGTAGATGCAATGTACTTGGCACATATATCTTTAAGAAGTAAATCTATTCGATTGTTACATATAAATGCTATGAATGACTGCACTGCACTGCACTGCACTGCACTGCACTTGACACGCCCTGTAACGTTCCACTTGTGGTGCATGCGCCATCTAGCGCAGGGAACACGCAATTAAACTTCATTTGCTTGAAAGGATTCACTTTTACAGGAATTCTGAAAGCGTGAAAGAACAGTTAACGCTAGACCCGTTCAGATGTATTTATTTATTTATTTATTTATTTATTTATTTTTAAACACAGATTGGTTTGCGTTTCCCAAAATGAATTACTGTTGGATTGAAAAGTATGCTATTTGTCTTATATTACAAGTAATGGTTTGTGTTATGGAAAAAAAAAAAAGCTAGCTTTTACATTTATATTTTGTTTTATTTTTTTATTGGCTTTTGTTTTTGCTTTTAGCTAAATTATATCACTCGATTCGATTACACCAACCCATAAATGCTATCGGCACTCCATAGATGCCTTCATCCTCTAGCGAGCATTAAAAGAAAAGTCCTCTAATCCCCGCTGAGCAAGTCACTTAACCTCCTTGTGCTCCATTCTTCAGTTGAGACGTAAAACCGAGGTCCTATTGTAAGTGACTCTGCAGCAGCAACAGATTTCACACCCTATAGTCTGTAAGTCGCTTTGGATAAAAGCCTCTTCTAAATGGCTAATTAATAATAATAATAATAATAATAATAATAATAATAATAATAATAATAATAATAATAATAATACAAACAAGGGCTGGTTTCACACAGACCCTGCTAAGAACTACTCTTGAAACACCTTACATAAATTAACATTAGGGGCCAAGATTAGGGTTAATCAGGATCTGTGCTTTAAAATATAAACAACAGGACTTTGATAAGGCTGAAGAGTTTAATTAACCAAGCACTGGAGAGTTTTAAGATCTCTAGTGCATTCAGTAGCGTGGATGCATGGCTCACACGGAAAGTCCTTCTGTAATTGTAGTACAGCTAAATTAAATTATACATGCTACAGAATGTCCTCGTATTAGGCAGCCATTGAAGCGTCCTTGTGAAAATGCTTGGGCCTCAGCAGAGGAACGCAGACCTATGTTCAAGACAAAAAGAGAATAATTACAACACCTGCAATCATCGGCAAGTATGATTTCTGTTCCCTTGAAAATGTACTGCCTTCAAGTGTTTTGTTGTTACTAATTTGGCCCGCCATCTATTTACTGTTAGTAAATAGTGATACAGTACCCCCCATTGTATCCCACTATTTGTTGTTTGTGGTGTGTGTGTTACAGTACATCGAGATGCATTGTGGGGGCTGTAGTCGTTAGGGCAACAACAACATAACATATTTTAGTAAATTAATTCTTTGGCATTTCTTAAACGTGATGTCTCCACACAACCCTAGTCTTTCCACCCACATGCCTGAATGCACAGGATAAGTACAGCTAGGCACAACTCCCAGAATGCATTTTTTTATAGTGTAACCTGGATGCTGTAGTTCTTAAACTCTCTACTCTCGAGTGAAGATCGCCTGCTTCCTAGTCATTTAGAACTACGATTCCCAACATGCAGTGGGCGGAGGGCTAAAGCTTCTCCGCGGGAAGAAGGGTAAGATGGAAGGTGTAGTAAATCATGTCAAGATGTTTCTGTTTATCTATTGTGTTTCTGGTTTTTGGTGAATTTCTTCGACCTCAGCGGTGGATTGCAGGGTTATCGAGTCTTTTAAATGTTTTTTTATTCAACAGCAAATATACAAATACATTAATAAAAACGAGAAATACAGCTCTGAATAGAAAGACTGGTACAGTATTATTTTAATTTAAGAATTATTTTCGCTCTTGGGTGATTTAAATCATCCAAACGAGCATGGATTAGCTTAGTTTTATTCCTGGTAAACGTCTACGACTTATCATATATCGATAATTGAGCCTGTAATTGATAATATGTTGTAGTGTTAGTGAATCAATATATATATATATATATATATATATATATATATATATTGGGCTAAACAAAGAAACGTATGCTGACACTCTCCATCTAGAGCCATCAGTGATTGAAAGCAGTTTTGCACGGGACAACAGACGGAATCTGGGGCTACACAATAAGCAGTTCTGTTTTGTTGGTGTTAATCCTTGACCTGTATGACATTCCCTTGCGTTGCCACGCAGCGCACCCAGTTAACTCGTGTCTACTTGTGCGCAGGGTACTGACTGATACATTAATATTGATTGAAACGCCATGGAAGACGCTGGATCAGACATCAGTGCACACAGATCAGCAATCATATCCGAGATAAATAACATCCAAACCACCACCCAGATCCCGTGAGTCACCCTGCCCAGTAAGACTGATACCTCCTACCAGAAAACCAGAGAGAGTGGAAAGCAAAGTGTACAACTTAGTGGGGAGGGTTTTATTTGGAAGTCTGAAGACGTTTCTTTGGTCCCCTGTGTGCAGCAGGTATTAGGGTCCCACTGAAACCTCCTTTTGCCGCACTTGGAATTTGGGTGGAGTCAGGTGGGATCCTAATGCCTGATGTACAAGGAGTGATTCTACAGTGTGGTGGCAGCCAGGAGAAAGGGCTTAATCATGAATAATAAGCTACTGTGTACTGTAAGACATGTTCTTTAAAGCCTTGCTTATTTTATTAGCACTTTAAACGTGCTGTTTCTATTGTGTTATTTCAGAGTAAAGGACCTGCAGGCATTGGTAGCCCCGACTGACCCAGAGGGAGGCAAGTTAATCCAGTCTCAAGATAAAGTGAGCCGACACATTTCCCAATTTCTCCAGAATTTTTATTATAAATACTGTAATAGCATGCATACATGCAAAGAGTTGAAAAACCTGTAATTTGATCTTTTTCTTATTAAACCATTACTGTGTTTGAAGAGTAAAAACATGCCCATATTGGTGCTCATTTGCAGGGACGGAAGTAAGACTCCTGTTGCATAGCAGTTTCACCCATTCCATGTTTTAATACTAGCTTGATCAAACACAGTGTACGGGTAATGAGCTCAGGTGTGTCTTATTCCTAATAAAATCAGGAATGGATCAAACCGCTGTGCAGTGGGAGTCTTATTCCCATCCCTGGTTTGTATTGTGATTGCTGTTTTCCCTCTCCAGGCCCTGAGCTCTTTGGAGGTCTGAAAGTCCATGTTTGCAGCAGCTGCACCTGATACAGAGTAGAGACACCACTGCAATGAGCGACAAAGATGACGACGGGGATGCCAGACAGGTAGTGCCCGGCAAGGCCACAGACTGCGACAGCACAGTGCTTTCAGACACCATCTCCCTGAGCGACTCCGACCCCGAGGACTCCACCACCCCCTACGACCCTGAGGTGGAAGACTTATCCTCGGACGAGTCCTCGGATGGGGACTGCAGCTCCGGAGAGCCCGCGAGACGCCTTGGATCTGCTGGTACGAAGGAGCCTTTCCAGCTGAAAGGTACCAGCTCGGGCTTCTCCTTCCGCAGCCAGAGCATATTCGACAGCCTGGGAACCGCTGGCAAACGTGCAGCGCCTTCCCTAGGGGACGACGACCTCATCGACGGCCCCTTCGTGCGCCCCCTACCCCCGCTTGCCAAGAAGAAGGATGCGGAACACGGGGCTCCCAAGCCCCTCTCCAAGGCCGTGCCAGACTACCTGGCCCACCCAGAGCGCTGGACCAAGTACAGCCTGGAAGACATGCCGGAATCCAGCAACCAGAGGAACACCGCGGTGGCCCAGGAGTTCATGGGCAGCCTGCAGAAGAGGAAAGGAGAGTCAATGGACACTCGGGAGTCCTTCTCTCCAGCCTTCAACCAAGAGAACTCCAGCAGCGTGTCGGGCTGCAGGATTGTCTTCTCCAAGCCCAGCAGAGCTGTCACTGCTGCAGAGAAACAGGAGGAGGAAGAGGAGGGGGAGGAGGAGGAGTGCAAGGGGAGGGAAAGGGGCCGAGAGGACTCGGTAAAGAAGGTAGGTCTGCTACACCTGAAGGAGCTGGAGGATGAAGTGAAAGCAGACCTGAAGAGGAAGAGGGCCGATGAGGGGGAGGGAGCGGGGGGGCTGGTGGCAGCGGTGGGATTTCACAGCAGCCGGAAGATCAACAGGAAGAACATCCGAAAGACTATGGAGAACCAGAAGGAGGATGACTAGATACCCACGAGTCTTCTGTCAGCTGCGAAGAGGGATTGGAGAGGGGGAGAGGGTTGAGGGAGAGGTCTTTTACTAGCTTGTTTATTTTTTTTTTCCAATCGCAAGGAATGACTGTCCAGATTTTCTGTTTTGTTTTGGATTAAATGTTTCTGTTGCCCTCCAGACATTGTTACATTGTTCCTTTCGTCATTGCAACAGTTTGTTCAGGACAGTATATAACATGTATCATCAATTCTCACGAGTCACAAGCAACCTGCATATCCCCTTCACATTTTTTATTATATTTAAGACATTTTAAACCAGCTTGTGTGAACTCTATGGAATTTGAAAAGTTGCCGTTTGGGGGGAAAAAAAAAAACATACGTGCATTGTGATATATAGATACTGTAGGAAACTTTACATGGTAAAATTGTGCACAGTGACTGAAGGAAATATATACACACCCAGCCTGCTTATCAGTAGCTGAAAATCATCCTTTAGAACAATGCAATACAGGTTAATAAAACCAATAGATGTCCACTGCCATAGAATATATGTCTGCTAGCTGTCTTCTTTATCTTCTGTCATTTCTTTAATATGCACATGAGAGATCATGCAAGGAAAGGGTCCCCGTAGCTTGAAACACTGTATTTGTATTTGTAATAAATTGCACTGTATTCAGTTCTATGTACGAAGTTGAACATTCATACTTTTACAATGCTGCATAAAATGTGAAACTGTTTTGGTTGTTTGCTATTAGTAATATGTTTTGATAGATGAGTGTGAATATAAAATAACAAAAACATTGCAATAGTACAGTATTGTTGAACAATAAATAGATTTTAGAAGAACAAGTTTTGTCCTGCGTAAAGCGTTACCTGACACTGCATACTAAAACATAATGCTGCATTTGGACCTGGTTGTTTCTGTGGAACTTAAAATGAAATAAAAACTCTCAAAATGTTAATTTGCTTTATTTAAATTAGTTTCTATAGCATTTTTAAGACGGCCAAAACGTGTAAATTCGTGGTTTAACACAATGCAGTTTTGTAACTGCAAAGCAGGTGGCGACAGTGGGTTACTCTGCTGGGGACTGGGGTTCTACGATTGTAATGTGTTTTACGGAATGATTCAAATCAGGAGTTCAGAAAGTTGAGAAGTAGTTAAATTGTGTTCGTAATACGTCTTGCACGAGAATCTGTTTGCAAGTTAAACTGACCTTACTTAAAGGGACTGAAAATAAAAACTTCGAAAAAAAAAAACAAAGCATCGGAAGTTACTGCATCATGTTTTGCAAAGGAGTAGTTGTCATATGTTATAGGCTAGCTATATCAAACACCTTCGTGTTTTTCGCCTTGGCTTCGTTTTGACAAAGAGTGATGTGTTGTCACATTGGATATGGAACTGACTTTCGTGCAAGCAACGAGATACTTTCATTTAAATTCACCAGAACACAACACATACATTCAAGGTGCAGTCCGTTCACGACATTCCGCTGACTTATATTCATAGTTTTAGTTTCCTTGCAATGCAATGACAGTTGTCTCTAAAATAAAAAACATATTGCTTAAGGAATTTAAACTAAATAAACTTTAAAAATATAGACGCGGACGGGTGTTGGGAGGCGGGAACACACTTTGGAATCCGTCATCGAGCAGCTGTCGATACTGAGATATACCTGCGAGTGTACCTGTCCGTACCTGTGATCGGGTGAAATGTAAAATCATGATTGAAGCTGAGCAAAACAACGCGGAAGTGTTTGCTGTTGTAATCAACGCTCCCAGCAGTACGCAAGAAGTCGACTGAAGCTCAGTAACTAAACAAAATGACTGTGTAGTTTCGGGTTCTTCCAAGAAAGTTTACCCATTGAATTATCATCTCTCCTTTTAAACGTACACATGGAATCTGAAAACAACAAACCCGATAGGGGCAATCAAAGGAGTCGGGTAAGTTGTGTTCAGAACGTGTTTGTGCCATTGAGTTCATTTCCGCGGCAGAGTTGCGAAAGGTGTTTTGATTTGTTTTTAATTGCAAAACAAGAATATGTATTTCTGTAAATATGTGTTTGTTTGTAATTATTTTAAATATTTATAAATTCAGCCTGTTTTACCGCATGTGTGTCCGTGAAAGTGGAGTATTAGAAGCCCGTGTTTTAATTGTTGTTTCAATATGTGCTGGGTAACCCTTTGAAAAAAAAAAAAGAAAACACGTGCATTCTTTTACAATAGACATTGGTCTAGTTTCACAAACGGTTTTGTTTGTTTTCACGTTCCAATTTATTAAAAGTTGTCAGCTGGAGAAAAAAGTGCATTTCTTTTATATGTAAACTAAATAAGATAATAATAATAATAATAATAATAATAATAATGATGATGAGGCTGATTTAGTTAATTGTGTCTTAATTAGAACTAATTTAAATGTGTTGTACGATTATTATTATTCTTTTTTGTAACATATTTTCCTTGTTTTGAGAGCTGGAACAGAACTTAACGATTACCTCACAAAACATCGCATTAGGAGCACAGACTCACAGAGCGATGCAGGTGTTAATAATGGAATCTCGACTAAGGTGCTGTATACTGGACAGATTCGTAAACTTTGGACTTCGCAAACAGCCACCAGTTATATTGCCGTTTCAGGGATGGAAATAAGACGCTAATTGCATAGCGTTGTGATCCATTCCTGCTTCTACTATGAGTTTAATAAGACACTCCTTAGCATGTTACCTATACTCTGGGGCTTATCAGGCTAATTTAAAAACCTATAATGGGGGAAAGTGCTAAGCCATAGGAGTCTTATTTCCATGCCTGAGTTTACAATTGAACAATTGTTCAGAATTGTAAATGGTGAATGAGATCAGAACTGAAAATTGCACTTGGATATATTCCACACTCACTCACCTGGTAAAGAACAGCGAGGTATGGTAAAGCATATTAATATAAATGGCAAACCAGAGTGAACTGTGATAAAATGCATGGATGAAAACCGCACAAATACAGTGTCACAATGCAGTGGTTAACCTTTCTAAGAGACTGCTGTGATGGGTAATTGTATGTAAAAATAATGTGATATCTGTAATAATGTGAAATAATGTATAATGTGATACCTTGTAACAATTGTAAGTCGCCCTGGATAAGGGCGTCTGCTAAGAAAATAAATAATAATAATAAAAACAAACCCTGGGATCAAACTTACCCTGTAGGCAAAAAGTAGAGCACGCTGGGGTTTGTTTACATCGACTGGTTTATTCTAAAACAAAGAGAGGATAGAAGCTGATTTTCTGGTCGGTTCGGTGGTTTCATCTGCTCACACAGTAACAGGGACCCCTACATCTAGTCCCCGGGGAAGTCACTGTGCAGATGGACAAGCTGTTTTATCATCATCGTCATCGCCGGTGTGGGAATCCACAAGCCACAACCAGCATGGCCACAAGCTCTTATCGCACAGGGACATCGTCTGCCTGCACTTTGTCAGCTGCCTGTGAAGTCGTGTGGCTGCTGTGTGTGTCAGTCCTGTGGGGACTAATGTGACAGGCAGTGTTGTGTGATGCCAGGTTAAAAGCACTATAAACCACATATGCAGACAAGCCCAGCTCTTTCACATAGTGTTTAAGGTGCTAGCTTGTGGTGTTTCATGGTCGCTGGTTCACACCCAACAAACCAAACCAACAGCCCAGGTTTGAAACCCATAACAAGCTGACAAGCAGAAGTTCATGAATGAGAGCTCTATGTGTTCTGCTTCATCACGGTTATTTTTAGTGTCCTATTGTTGGTGAGGTGGGGCACTTTGAGTATCACCCTTGAAGCGTAAGGTCTCGATGATACAACCATTAATACATTCAATCAAAATGCCTGTGTGTGTGCGTGAGTGTGTGAGAGAGGGTGTGTGTGAGAGAGAGGGTGTGTGTGTGTGTGTGTGACGTGTAGTGACTCTTTTCTTAAATGGCTAGCGATGCAAAAAAAAAACATGATGTAAATAAATGAATTTAAAGCTATGAGCTTTGACTTAATTTAGACTACGATTCAGGGGAGGACAAGGGAATCCTTCTCACCTACTCTACAATAAACAGAAGGGATACTACTGGAAACCAAAAGCAATATCCACTGCGAAAACATGATTCTTTGTGACGGCCCAGCCTGTAATGACTTCCACTTGATCTTCTGCTTTGAATGCGCTCTGTGTGTGTGGGATAATAATGCTTTCGCTATTCTCTATTGGGCATGCAGAGTCTCTGTGGAATTGTTCAAGGTGGAAATGTTTCAGGAGAGATTAAAAAACAATTCCCATTATTCTGCATGCTAACCCAACCCTTTTGCAGGTCGCTTCAAGGAACTTAACAACCAACAGTCATAGTTTTGGAACATTAATAACAGATTAAAAACTATTGGTTTGCATGCTCTAGTATCCATGTGGTTTTCTGAGAGAAAGTAACTGTGTTTTATTTTTTATTTTCAGGTTAACATTGAGCTGGTGCCGATAAGAGATCCAGACCACGCCACAGAGACAGACCACACTTCTCTGATTCCATGTGTATGAACACTGTTTATTGATTATTAATTGATTTGAGCGAGGGGCTCAGAATTCATAGATCAAAATTACCGACAAGCAACGTATTGCCAGATCATTTGGCATACCATATAAAACTGGATTTATATAAATAAATAAATCTAGATATTATACTCAAAACTCCTTTAACAAGCTCTTCAAGCAGCACAGCACTAAGGAAAGTGTTTTGTTTTTTCATTCCTAGAGTAAATATGACTATGTGTTGGTGGGTAAAGAGTATGCAGGTGACTCGGAGCACGACAGGAAGCAGAAGGCTTTTATCAAGGCTCTGGAGAATAAAGGCTATCAGACCCAGGTGAGTGGTTGCGTCCCTGGCCTGGCTTCATGCTGTGTTCTATACTGCAGAGCTGGCTGTTATGAAAGGTTCTGTGTTATCCTGTTCGTTATCCTTCGTTGCATGCTGTCCCGACGCACCCTGGCAGCGATGGCCAAAGTCGATTCTTCCACTCCTGGTCTTTGTTTTAGCCCTGTTCTAAACTATTTAATTGAACCCAATTAAACCTCCAGTAGTGAACATTTTACCTGTTAAACCTGGAGTGGAATAGCCCTCCAGGAACGGGATTGGAGTTTTCTCAAGGGTAGCGATGACAACACATATCTGAAAAGAAGACAAGCATGTAAAATGTACAGTTGTACATGATGGCTCTAGCGAACCTCTTCAGCATTCTTTTTTGTTACACTGTCACTCTTGCGTGGATTTTTAAAATCCTGCCGATCTTTTTTCACAATACTGATAGCTTGTATAATCTGTAAATGGCAGGCCAATTATAAAGATAATACTGCAGGGAATTCAACTTTTTTTTTAAAATATTAATACTCTACTGCGAATGATCAGATATGAATTTTGTGCCAACAAGTACTGTCAGTAGCTGCTCCAGGCCCAGACGAAAGTTACAGTAACAACAAAAAAGATTGCAAAGTGTCTGCTGTTAGATTTTCAAATTGTGGCCAAAATGGTTTTAAATGTCTTTGTGTTTTTTTTAGAAACTCAGGGAGAAGAATAAAGTGTATTTTGGCATACGTGCCCCACAAGAGATATTTTCAAAGTATGCCCACCTCCTGAAGAATCCTGATAACTGTTCGGAGGAAGAGAAGGTATCCACACCCACCAGGTAAGACTGTGTGCGTGACGGGCAGTGCTGCGTACGGATTCTGCCCCCTGGCATGAGATGAGGTTAAATGCTCTAGAAACGCGGCTCTTTTGCATTGTGGTTAAGACGCTCGCGTGCGGTGCGCGGGTTCACCGGTTTGTGCCCAGCCTCCACCCTGTTGCATTTGCTTTAGTTTGAGTTTAGTGTATTGCCACTGCAGCTCTGCAGTGCGCTAACCTTCCCAACCAATCTTGTGTTCCAGAATTCGGATCGTCAAATTTATGCTGGACAACACTTTCATCGGAAATGGAGGTGAGTGATCGCTCTGCAGTCTGATTGGCTACTGGAAGTCTAAACAGGTTTGCAATTGGCTGTGAACCTTTCAGTAAGAGCCATTCATGAGGGTATTACCAGTTGGACAGCTGCTTTTTAGCAACACATGCTTCTTGCTGCTGTGAAACCTGCATCGCTTGCTTGTTTTCAGTGCAGCAGAAGACACCTTCTATAATAATACACGCTGGCATTCAATATTGATTGAGTGTGACTGAGTGCTTTACAATAATAAATAATAAGTACCCCTGTCCTTTCATTCCCTTAGAGAAACTGCATGCATTACTGAAGGAGAAAGTCTTTGAAGCTGTGTTTCCTCTGCATGAGGTAAAGCAATATCTCCACTCCGCAGATGTCTGTTCTTCTTGTTCTTGTTTTTATTTTGTCAATTTTACCTGCATTTTTCTACCCTATTCACATGTCTTTGAAGATTTTGAGAAGTGGGAACGTTTGTCAAAAAACTTCCACAAAGTTTCCCTTCCTGTTCTAGCACTGCATGTTTTATTTATTACAGGAGAGGGAACAGAAGAAGCTTATAAAGAAGTGGGCTCGCTGGACAGCCTGCTTCAAAACACAGCCCATTAACGAAGTCAGGTAAGACTGCAGTCTAGGACATTAGATACAACTACGAACAACATGGGGAGAACGGTCACGAGAATAGAGACGATTTGTTTGTTAAATGTTTTTAAAAAAGAACAAGCCTGGGGATAAGAATCCCTTGAATATGCGAATGATAACCGATGTCTTGTTTGGTTTTTCAGGATGTATTTTGGGGAGAAGGTGGCCCTGTATTTCCTGTGGCTGGGCTGGTACACTTACATGCTCGTACCAGCGGCTCTCATCGGGGTCATAGTGTTCCTCTACGGACTGGCTTTCTTTGAAAGCAACCCACTTATGTATGTATATTAAATAAAAAAGAATGGAAATGCACTGCTTTTGAATAAGCAAATGCAGAAAACAAAGCCTTATGCATATTGTTAATGCAGCCCTTTCATATTACACAACGCAATTCTAAGTTATATAGAGCAATGGGAACATGTATTAGAATTACCCATACAGTAGGGTTGCCATAGGACTCCATGTACATTAGGACAGTTTGGGGCAGTTCAGGCTTTTCAGCTCACATCGCAATGCATTCTGGTACGTTTTACCTGTCTGTCTTTCACAGCAGGACTACACTTACCAGAATGCATTGGGATGTGACTTGAAAACCCCGAACTGACCTTACTGTCCTAGTGTACATGGAGTCAGATGATAACCTAACCTTTCAGTATTTTTTTATGGAAAACGTCAAGTATATAAAACACATAATACCAGTAAAGCTTTCGGGAGACACCAGCACTGAAAGGTGTTTAAGGTAATAAACCTCTTTTAAAAAGCTACAGGGCACCTTTTAAACTGCATACGTCAGACAGTGATCACAGTAAGTTGAATACGATGTTTCTCTGTCTGCTTACAGTAAAGAGGTCTGTGAAGGGAACTCCACTATAATGTGCCCGCTGTGTGACAAGTGTCCCATGTGGCAGCTTTCTGAAACCTGCACCTACGCCAAGGTAATCCCGCTTTTGAAATCAGCATTGTTTCCTCGCCTCCCATTTGCAAAGCAAGTTCTATGCTTGACCTGTTTGGGACAAGGTCGTGGTCAATTCCTGTCTTTCAATTCCAATTTCTTTTTAAAATCAATTCCCAATTCCCATTCCTTGGAATTTAAATTTTAGAGATGTACTGTTGTGTGTGTGTGTGTGTGTGTGTGTGTGTGTGTGTGTGTGTGTGTGTCAGACTTGCCTTCAAGGAAAGCTGAGTTTTAGACTGACTTGCTGCTGTTTCTTGTCTCCTTGCAGGTCACCCATTTGTTTGACAATGAGGGCACAGTGTTCTTCTCTATGTTCATGGCCTTGTGGGGTGAGTATCCCTATGCTTGGAGCTCTTTGTTAGTACTGTGTAGATGAGACCCCCAGTGTCAGGGCTGCTCACTTCACAGAGAACCAGCAACAGGGGTTTAGGATCAGCTTTCACTGGGTTGTTGCCAACTGGTCTCCAGCCAGCAAGACTACTGCTGTATTTACTGGGCTGTCTCAAAAGAGGAAACTGTTCTGTGTGGTCACGTGTGTGTTCAGAGTATCACACAGAGGGTGGTCACCTGAAACACTGAGAGCTGAGCTGGGACGACGTGCTCTGGAGTGGCTGTCTCCCAGGGGCAGGGCTGTGGGTTCGAGGCAGGGGGAGGCTCACGTCCAGCTGTCTCTTCTCGTTTCCAGCCACGTGGTTCCTGGAGATCTGGAAGAGACATCGCTCTCGGGAGGTCTGCAAGTGGAAGCTGAACAACTGGGACGAGAACGAGGTAGCGGCTCGGTGGCCTTTTCAGACGTGCTTCAGAAGCGCTGCCATGAAGCTTATCAAGCTCGCCATTGTAAACTTGCATACAGTATTATAGTTTATAGTGAATGAGCCAAGCTTATACTACAGAGTGCATTTACCATGAAGCTCGCCTGTGCTTCTCCAGTGCTTTACTGCACTTTGCTGTTCTTTCACCAAGGGGCACTGCAGTACAGCTCAGCATCTCTCCCTCCCTCTCTCTCTCCCTCTCCCCCTCTCTCTCCCTGCCCTAGGAGGAGCTTGCCCTGGAGCTGATCAATGATCCGGACTGCACTCAGGATCGATACCAGCACTCCTACCTACGCAGCATCCTGGTTCTGGTTCTGGTGTGTTGCATGGTGAGTGAGCGCTGGGGTCCCGGGGGTGCTGCGCAGGTCAGCCCCCTAATAAATACACATCATGAATCCACAATCTAATCTTATTGCTGGCTGTAGTGACCTTACAAAGTGGGGGAATATGTCAGATGGTGTGTGTAAGTGTTCTTGCTGCAGCTAATACAGAACTCTGGGTTTGGTGTCTGTGCTGCCCGCAGATCGCACTGATCGTTGGGCTGGCCCAGGCGCTCGTGGTATTCCGGGTCATTGCGACAGTGTTTCTGTCTGCGAGCAAGTGGCAGCTGATGAGTGACCACGCCAACACCGTGGCAGTCATGATGGGAGCAGTGCTGCACTATCTGACCATCACCATCATGACCAAGGTGAGCTCGACTGGTCATTGGTAAAAATAAGAAATGAAAAATGAAGAGAAATGTTCATCATCTCCATTGCTTTCTTTCATACTTTAACTTGATGTATATCTATATATTATAATCTGAGTGTAAGAACAAAACTTAACTAAATTAACATGCATTTCTAATTCTTTTCTAGGTCAATAGAAAAGTGGCCTTATTTCTGTGTGATTTAGGTATGTTACTTTTAACACGTAGCTCCAGTAATATGTCTTAATTTTGTCTTGTTTTTCAATAAGCCTGTTGTGTAAAAGGGGATTCTGATGTGTACACCCCCCTGCTGGTTAGAAGCAGGTATAGCATTCCCTAGTATAGCTCAGCATCAATGGCAAATCATTATTTTTGATTTCACTGATGAGCAGATTTTGTTTGTACCACCATGTTTGTCACATTTAAATATTGCTGGGCACAGGAACTTTTTAAATTAGTACTAAACAGTGCTTTTTGCATGGGAACAAGAGACTCTGCACTTTTGATTAAACTAGAAAGTGACATCCAGCGCTTTGCAGAATACCCTTATTGGGTTGGGTTGGGTTGGGATTGATAATCATAAAGCAGAATGCCTGAATGCTTGTATAATTCCCTGGTCTGTGTTTGCAGAAAAAACGCGGTCGAACACAGGCAGGGAGAGAAACTTCACTGTCAAGATGTTCACCTTCCAGTTCCTCACCCTGTTCTCCTCGCTCATCTACGTCGCCTTCTTCCTGGGGAGGTAAGACTGCTGCAAACGACTGTGGTTTTATACAGATATACGGTCATTACCAGTAATTCTAATAATGGGTTCATGTCCTTTTCTTTGTCAGGATTAATGGGCGTCCAGGGAGCTACGTCAGAATAGCAGGGATGTGGAGACTGGAGGAGGTAGCTTTCACCCAATCGGATTAACAGCTTGAATTTACAATAGTTTCCATCACACACACACCTGAGTCCACAAGAAACAAAAATCCCTGAACTCCAGCAGGACGCTGCTGAGGACAATGTAAAAATGAGTCATAACTTTAACTACGAGAACGATGATGATGATGATGATGATGATGATGTAATACAAAGTCAGCTTTTTAAGTACTGTAGGAATGCGCAGTATCCTTTCATTGTTGCAGTTTTTGTGCACATTTTCTAATCCAGTAGTTCCAGAGCACAAGTCCTGAATGGATGCTTTTGTTTTTACCCACCGTGCCATGCTGGAATGCATGTTGTATCGCGGTGCTCGTTTGTGCATCGCCGTGCCATGCTGGAATGCATGTTGTAACGCGGTGCTCGTTTGTGCATCGCCGTGCCATGCTGGAATGCATGTTGTATCGCGGTGCTCGTTTCTGCCTCGCCGTGCCATGCTGGAATGCATGTTGTAACGCGGTGCTCGTTTCTGTCTCCCTCCTGGCAGTGCCACCCCAGCGGCTGCATCACAGATCTCTTCATCCAGATGGCCATCATCATGGTTCTCAAGCAGACTCTCAACAATGTGGTCGAGTTCATGTCCCCGTAAGTCAGTGTGGTTTTCCCATTCAAAACTTTACCGTGTTCACTTTTGCATGGCTATCGATTCTGCAGTTTGGTATCCTGACCACTTGGTGGTACACACACACACACACACACACACACACACACATACACACACGCACACACACTTGTACTGCAAGCACTGGATGGTATCCAGGTGTTAAAGGTCACCTGATTGTTTGACATTGTTACCATGGAAGCTGTATCCCTGTCTGCTCTCCTCTCTCGCTCTGCAGCTGGGTGAATTACAAAATACACAATCTGCAGGACAAGAGTCCCAAGGGGGGCAGCGAGTCAAACTGCATCCGGGACAGCTGGCTGCATAACTACCACATGAACGAAGTCGACGCCTTCAGCCTGTTCAACGAGTTCCTGGAAATGAGTAGGTTCCATTCTTCATCACAGCCCAGTCCAGGAATGGAAGACGCCACCGTCTCCATATCTCTCCATGTGTCCCTGACAGCAGCTTGTGTTCTCAGATTGCAGGCTTGCTGCAGCTCCCATTAATAATGATAATAATATTAATAATAATAGATTTCTTATGCAGCCCCTAGCCTTGGGAACTCCCTGCCATGTGTGTGTGTTTTGATTTGTCATGGTGCTTGTCGTGGAAGGTGCTGTATAATTGCTGTGTTGTTACTGTATTTTGTCCAGGGGCATATACATGTACCACCAGATACTTTATTATTGTAGAATAATTTCAGCTAGATACGGTATTAGGACATAAATTAGTGTCATTCATAAACAAAAAAGAACAAAAATGAATGGCTGTGTGACATGAATACACTACTGTATTGTGCTGGCTCTTCTCTACCATCTACAGTGCACCAGCAGTATTACTATTCATTCTACGGGCTTGTGAATTCCACTTTATTTTGCATTGATATTCTCAATGGTCATATTCTCCAGACTGCAATGGTCATTTTTCCACCGGGCTCTTTGCATTGCAGTGATCCAGTACAGCTTTACCACTATATTCGTGGCTGCCTTCCCTCTGGCCCCTTTACTGGCTCTCATCAACAACCTCTTTGAGATCAGACTGGACGCCATCAAAATGGTCAGCCTGGAGAGAAGGATGTTTTGCAAGAAGACCAACGACATCGGTGAGGGCAGCAGGGCTTGAGTGGCACTTGCAGTTTCTTCAATCAGCATAACAGCATTGTCACATGGCCCCTGCACAATATCCCCTTCAGTCACTGCGTGCAAAATTGCACCATGTTAAGTTTGCTGTCTATGTATCTATTTTATAATGCATATATGTTTTTATTTTATTGTATTTATTTTTTTCCCAAAGTTGTGGCAGTGCAACTTCTCGAACTCCACAGAGTTCACACAGAACCTTTTAAAGAAAATGCCTAAAAATGAAATAAAGAAACCATGACAGAAGCTGCAAAATTACAGTAAATACTGCATAGGGTTTACATACAGTGTGCATTTACTTGATTTATTTTTTTGCACACCAACATTAGTTGCATGTGCATGGTTGCCCTGCTCCAGTGCAGTCCTGGCTAAACCTGTCTCGTGGGGGTGGGGTTGTTGCAGGGATTTGGCTGCAGGTGCTGCACGCGATTGGGGTGCTGGCAGTGATCGCCAACGGGCTGGTGATCGGAGTCACGTCAGATTTCATCCCCCGTCTGGTCTACAAGTACATCTACGGACCCTGTGCTAAAGGAGCCACGGACATTGAGTAAGGCAGCTGTGCATGGCGGCCCTGCGTATTTCAATGATCTGGGATTGGGTAAAGGGGTAGAAGATGCTTAGTGCAGTATGTGTTTAATGTACAGTTAGTACTGTTAAGTGCTGTGGAGAAGGATGCAGTTTGATCGCTTGTGTGAATAACAGAGAAGCAGCTTTATATTAACTGGAAGAGTTCTTTACCAGGAATAGAAAAGCATTATAATCCGATACTCGGGTATGTGACTGGGAAGTAGTTCAGCAAATGCATACTAGCACCCTGCATGCAGTACCTAATGGGCAGAACCTGTAAATTAAAAATGACACAGTGATGTTTTACACTTGAGAGTAGAACTGCCCTTCAGTGTGTGCCCTGTCCCCTTCCTCTCTGCAGCTGCATGTCAGGGTACATTAACAACAGCCTGTCCACCGTCTATATGAAGGATCACAACATCCAGAGGGACTTTGAGCCGGGCCAGCTCATCTTCAACGGCAACAATGTGACCCAGTGCAAGTAAGAATTCACTTCCATTATGTGAAACAAATAGAGAGTTCTGAGCAGAGTGCTTAACATTACCATGTAGATATTGCGGGAGCAGTAAGTTGCAGTGAATTGTGACAGTCGCTGAGGCAAGCTGATCTCAGTGTGTGTGATTGATTGATTGTGTTTGATTTTCAGGTACAAGGATTACCGCAGTGATGATGACTATGCCTACACGTCTCAGTTCTGGCTCATCTTCGCTGCGCGCTTTGCCTTTGTTTTACTGTTTGAGGTAAAGTGCCCGGTATTCACAATCTTCAGTTAGAAATGACATTACCAATGCGTCCATTTATTTATTTAATTATTGATGTATTGATTTATTTGAAAACGTGGTGATTTAAACTACTGTTCTGGTGTCAAATCTTTACTGAACAATTATAAAACTGGGAACTCATTTTAGGGAAAAAAGTTCACATGTAGTAGTAGTAATAATAATAATAATAATAATAATAATAATAATAATAATAATAATAATAATAATAATAATAGTAGTAGTAGTAGTGAGGTCAAAGCTCCTTATCCATCTGAAAGCCTTGTCGCTGAATGTTAAATAAGGATTTCTAATTGTCGAGTAGGTTTTTAGCTTGCTGCACAGTTGTGCTGAAGGTTTTGCTCTGCTGAGCTGGCTCTGTGCTCTCCTGTCTCTCTCGCAGCACGTTGCCGTTGTGATAAAGTTCATCGCTGCCTGGTTTGTACCCGATGTCCCGCTGGCAGTGAAAAACGAGAATCTGGATCGCAAATTTGAAAGATTGAAGAGAGAGCTGAGGTACATGTAACAGGGCAGAGGCCGGGTGTGAGCCGGCACACGCACACCGCAAGCCAGCGCCTTAACTGCTGTGCAGAAGAGTCTAGTTCAGAAATGAATGTCGTACACGTGTCTTCACATTGTGATACACGTTCCCATGTGTAATGTTAAAGATTCAGCGTTTAGGAAATTAAACCTGCAGTCCTCGCACATCGCAGTGTATTTCATACCATGGGTATTAATCTTTATTCATCTCTTTCAGGAAAATGGAGAATCGAACCACAGATATATGAAGACTGAACTTTCAGGAGAGACAAAAAAAAAAAAATCCTGTGCCATTTCGCTGACAGAAAACTGTGAACTTGATCATTTTATCTTTTTTTAAAAATATGTTTTTTAATGGTTTACATATTCTTCAAACTGTAACGCATGGATACAAATTAAGTACGTAATTGCATTAATCCTTCTGGAATCCCATTGTGCTGGGTGTTCTGGAATCCCATTGTGCTGGGTGTTCTGGAATCCCATTGTGCTGGGTGTTCTGGAATCCCATTGTGCTGGGTGTAAAGAAAAAAAAGAGTAAATGTACAGTATATTGCATTGTGTGAATTGATTTGTTGAAGTATAGAAATCTTTGTTTGGTCCCTTATACAGATAGAGGGGTTACCTGGATCCGCAAATCCCCTGCCATCCACTCCAATGTGTTCTTCAAATGATAGGCATATCAGTATCATTCAATTAATGACAAATAAATACCCAAGCAAACAAGAATGGCACAAGTCATTTTAAATTTTGCATTAAGTGATTATTGTGCTGTGGTACAAGTGACATGAAGATTGCATTAAAATATGTTTTATATGTATTAATGAACTGACTCAGTTCGTGTGTGTGGACAGTGTTTTAGTTTGTTTTTCCTATTGTAGATTAACCTATCAATAGTGTAATTTCCATATTTCAATAGTGAGACTGTATTTGTAATATTGGTTTGGGGGAAGAAATAAACAAATAGAGTCCAGCAAATTAAACTGTTTGAGATGAATTAATGTAGCATCGCTGGTACAGTACGGGATATTCAGCGAATTCATTTTTAAAAAGTGTTCTGTGTGATTAAAACGGAACGGTACGATTCGATAAGGAGTTTACCTTTATAACATGGCTCTGCCAATTAGCTTACTTATATTTTCTGATGTTCAAAACTTACAGTAGCGAACCTAATGTAGTCAAACACACGGTTACACGACAATAACTAGAGCGTGTGAGAGCTACCTGTTTCCTGTGCTGTAATTAACGGTAAAGCCTGTACCTGTCTGCGGTGCGGTTCAGATCAACAGGGCCGGCGAACGTGCTAACAAGGTTTGTATAATGATCAGCTATTATACACTTAAAGTAAGATTTTTTTTTCTTAGTTGCCGATTGAAATCTAGATGAAGTAGATATTGCATGAAAGAAAAAAAACTTAATACTGTAAACCCAGATATAGCAGGTATTGCAATAATGCCTCACCTTTGCCAGCAGCCCTCCAGTATATACCCTGATCCCGGGGCTCTGCTCTGCCCTGCACATGGTATGAGACTGCTGAGCACTGGGGCGTGGTGCAACTTTGCAAAAATGATGAGATGTTTAGGCAGTCTTGTAGGTGTACAGGTGATTAGAGCGCTGTACAGCCAGGTGCTTCTGCGAAGTCACCTGACGCTAAACACAGAAGTCACTGTACGCTTCATAATCCGACAAGCAAATAATACCGAGGCTGCAACATTTCAACTAATTGAGCGCGTCGTACGACAGCGAGTACAGACTGCGTTCGAGACCAAGTTAAATCGAATCCGCTGAAAACTCAATGCCAGGTGTATTGTGATAATATTAATATACAGCAAACGTAGGACCGCCGAGCTCTAGAATGGGACGCAAGCCCACGACTTCCCTGTTGCTTCTCGCAGTGGCTGCTTGGGTCGAGGTGACTGTCACAGCACCGCCAGGTAGGCTCCCCCGGAAGCGCTGGGGTATCGAAATTCTGGATTTGATTCTGTTCTGCATTGCTTTTGAAATATTGAGAAACTTCTCGACTGTTGTACGAGTGTTTATTGCTTACGTATCGTGCACTAGCCGGTAATACTGTAATGGAACAAAGCCATTTATAATTGTCATTGTTTGCCCACTAGTAATAGCAGGAGCTACAGCAGGTACTTAAATAAACAAATACGCTATTATTATTATTATTATTATTATTATTATTATTATTATTATTTTGTGTTCTAAAACGACTTCCCTGTTGTCATGGCTGAACACGTTTCCAGTGCTGAATCAGCAGTAATGGGGGGGATGGACTGTACTTCAAGGTTGCTATTTCTGACCTTTGCCAGCAGCCCTCCAGTATATAACCTCACCCCGGGGCTCTACTCTGCCAGCACATGAGAATGCTGAGCACTGGGGCGTATCCGCTTTCAAAAGATTCCTCTTATAAAAGTTTACCGCAATAAATGTGCGCAGTAGTTTTCCAATACTATTCCTGTGATTATACTGTACTATGCATTTACCACAGTTTACCATACCTCTGTGGTAGACTTTTGGAATTTCAAAATACTGTAATATTGCTTTTTCAGCGTTTGCTACAGCCTGCTGCTCGATTTCTGTTCCAAGCTTCTCTTTTACATGAATGTGTTTTACTGTATTTCAGCAGCACCTTCAGTCTTAAACATCCACAAGTTGAACACCTGTAAACGACACCACGACACTAATGTGATGCTCGGCTCTCTGGTATATTGCTGAAGTTGACAGCATTTCAATGTTGTATCTCGGGCCGTCCTCTATTTTGTAACCAGATAGCAAAGTTACTCAAAAGATTTGTTGCCCAACCCTCTTGCATTCCACTGAGCTGCACTCAGACCTGGCTCCACTTTTATTATTATTATTTATTTCTTAGCAGATGCCCTTATCTAGGGCGACTTACAATTATTACACAAGATATCACATTATTTTTTTTTTTTACATACAATTACCCATTTATACAGTTGGGTTTTTACTGGAGCAATCTAGGTAACGTACTTTGCTCAAGGGTACAGCAGCAGTGTCCCCCACTGGGGATTGAACCCATGACCCTCCGGTCAAGAGTCCAGAGCCCTAACCACTACTCCACACTGCTGCCACTTGCACCTTGCTCTTGGCGCCTGCAGGAATTTTTTGAAATAAATCAACCGCTGTTGCAGAAGTGCAGAATAGTTCTGTACTCGTTGCAGTCAGGAACTTTATTTAGGAATTCCACAGAAGATAACAATTATCGAAAAAAGTTCTGGAATTGGTTATTTTTCTCTCTTTCTCTTCTGAAATCTTCAACAACAACAACAACACCACCACCACAGTCAAAAACTACAAACAGTGCTGTGAGGAGCCATTGTGATGTACTTATTCAAATTCTGTGTTCTGGAGGAGGAAGGGCAAGTTCTGATTTGCAGAACATTTTAACAAGGACGGGTTTAAAACCCTACTCTCCAGCTCTGAATTTACTACACCGGTCTGCAGTCTGATGAGACTAACTTGGCTCTTGAATTCTACAGTGTTGCATCTGCGGAGAATGATACAGCACAGAGCTTGCATTTTCCACAGCCTGGCAGTAGGGTAGTGTAGGTGCTAGCCAGTGCGAGGGTTCAGAATGTTTACACTGCAAACAAATTCGGCGTGCATGAACACATGCCAAGGCTGTGGCATTGACACCAGAGTGAGCAGGAGTCTGGGATCGAGGCAGGTAGGAAAACTGTTTATTGGAATTTCATATTGTTCAGCATATAGACAGCTCTCAGTAAGCTGTTTTGGAATAGCATGTAGTTAAAACGGTGAGTGCAGTTTGTGGTTTGTTATTTTTAAGGTTTTAATCGAATATTCAAATCAAGTGCAATTTAATGCTATTTAGTGTTTAATCTTCAGAACAGCAAGTCAGCGATCCTGAGGCAGAATCGAAGCAGCAGGTTCATAAACCTGCCTTGTCTGATTTATTATTTTACCTGCTATTTTAATGATCCTGAACGAGTTACTGGTTTTGGTTTAGTGAAGTGACATCACTTTTAAATAGGTGTGATGGAGTGAAACCTCCTCACAATAGGGTTTATTTTTGCGATTTGATTTTGTGTTAAACTGAAGACATTTCAGGAAGAGAATCAGGAAGATAAAGATAACAGCTGAGCTGTGTAATAATAATAATAATAATAATAATAATAATAATAATAATAATAATAATAATAATACTGTATTCTCAAAAAGAGCAGGGTATTCTGTAAACTATTTGTTTGTATTGAGTAGGCTCGCTAAGTCTTATTACATCTCATGTGTACTGCCCCGTGCTCTCTATCCTGTCTCTGCAGTGCACACACAGAGCTATCTCATTTGCTAAACAGACACAGTTGGCTTTCATTGGAGGGCAGCGATTGAAGCGGACTCGAGTGAGATGGGATAGCTGCAGCAGCAGCAGCAGCAGTGGGAGTGGGACACTTTTATATACAAGGGGGCTGATCAGCCACGAGAGATCAGGCTTGAAATGAATTATTCTTTATATGCCTCCTTTCTGTGACCTTTCCCTCTGCATAATGGCAGCATTCTTTGAGAAAACCGGTTTGGCATTGTGTTTCCGAATCACTTTAAAACAACAGTTTAAAACTTGCAGGATCAAGGGATGCACGTAGGAGATTTTAAAATAGAGATGCCCTTTGCTTACACACCCTTCTGATTGGCGTTGCATTACTTTCTTAGCTGACTGTTGTTATGAGTGTAAACTCTTCTGTGATAGAAGTTTTTTTTTTGTGGATGATAAAGATCTCGTGGGATTTCCCCAAGGATTGTCAGTTTTGTTTAGAATAATTAGGCATGTTTGACCAGCTGCCAAGTTTGTTGAATATTTGGATAAGTCATTTTTAAATTCTGGTGGCAGCCGGTGTATCTTTTGCCTTGAGGTCCCACCTGGACTGAAAGAGTTACAGCCCTTTATAGCTGCATTTTCCTTTTACAGGGGTGCTCAGGAAACTCAAAATTAGATTAGGTATTGCAAATTATACACTATATGTTATAACACAGAAAAATACATAGCAGTCATTAATCACTAACATAGCACTTATAATCACTTATCATTAATAGAATCCATCCTTAATCAATCCTTGGAGTTTGTTTGATTTACATATTTTGAACTTTTTGCAGCAGCATCATGCGTGGACCCGGACCGCTTCTTTGACCACGTCTCCTGGGTGGAGCAGCAGCCTGCCCCTCACCAGCTCTTCTGCCCGCTGGACGAGGCGAGCTGGCTTCTCCTTCAGGAGGACCCCAGCTCCCAGCTGCAGTGGAGGAAGAACTGCCAAGCGCTAACCTCTAACAAGAGCTCCCGTGTCAGCAGCACTCTGCAGCGCAACGGCACGGCATTCCTGACGTTCCAGACTCTGGAGGCAGACGACTCCGGAAACTACACCTGCACTCTGTATCTGAGCGGGGAGCAGAATGCCTCTTTCACTGTGAGGATCAGCATGGCAGGTAAGAGTTCAGGCTTGGATTGCACAGGACTGTGTGTGTGTGAGAGTGTGTGTGTGTGTGTGAGTGTGTGAGAGTGTGAGTGTGTGTGTGTGTGTGTACATTTGCATGCATGTTTAGCTTAACCCTTGAATCAGTGCTGATATGTATGAGAATTCTGTAATGTTTGCTGTCCCTGAGATTCTGTATAGGGGTTCGGTGAAACTCCAGTTGACATCATTAGTGTTCCCTGTGTCTCCCACACAGACAGCCCTTGCAGCCGTGCCCCTGAGTTCCTGTCTCCTGCAGGAGAACAGGTTCTGGAGCCCCAGCTCGGAGATCAGCTCCTCCTGAACTGTACGGTTCGGGTCTCCTATGACCAGAGGTACAACGCCTGTGCCTCCATCGTCCAGTGGCTAAAGGATGGCCAGCAGATCCCCAGAGACAGCCAGGACACAAGCAGCGGACTGGACTGGTAAGTTGGTGGGAGGCAACTGAAAACTAGGATTCTTTGCCTTATAAAACCATAGTATCAGCATTGCAAAGTGTAATAAAGTGAAGTGAAAGCTTGATAAAGCATCTGTAAGCATTGTAAAGCCCGTAGAGTTATAGTCAAGCATATTAATAAACATGTTAACCACAGTAATGCATGGTATAACCCCGGACAGTGGGAATTACATACAGGTTAGACAGCTATCAGAGTCAACAAAGAGAAAAAGATGCTCAAATTAAACCACAAACCAGTTATTCGAGGCACTGGGTTATTTCCCAGCCACAGAACTGACTGCTTTACAGATGAGCTCTACATGTAAGTAATTAAAGGCAGGCCCTATTAGGTTTCAGGTAAGCATTGAGAGACCAGCTGCACAGCAGTGCTGTTACTGATAGAGTATGATTAACTCCTGACTGGTCCAGTGCTGCAGATGGGGAGTAGTAAGCGGCTACAGTTAAGGGCTGAGATAAGACCAGGGCAGGGGAGGGGTGAGGGGGTATAAACTCATTAGTGCCAGAAACAGGTGCAGAGACGGAATAGGAATGACTGCGAGGGCAGGGCCAGGCTTCAGTACCACCCACATGGTTTGGTTGATTGTCAGGTTCAACAACGACGCCTCCGAGGAGTTTCTGAGCAGCCTGCTTCAGGTGAACGTCACAGAGTACAGCGACTACGGGCACTACTCCTGCCTGGTGAGAAACACTACAGCTGGCTTCACCCTGCACAGACCAGGTAGGGGAGGGGGGCTGCGGGCTGGGTTTCTGTGTCGGGGAGCTGGTTTCACTCTCCCACATGTACCATGCATTCGTTTTTGGAGAAACTGATCCCATCGTTGCACCTGTTTCATTCTCACCTGTTTAGGTTAGATTTCTAGTGTTCCAGTTTATTTGGATGATTCTTCACGTTTCTCCTTTATTAATCTCTGTGTCCGAAGACTAAGGCTAACACTCTGTGTTTGCCTGCAGGGACAGCAAGCCATATTGCTGGAGTGATAGCTGCCTTCGTTGTGGTGCTGATCCTAGTGCTGGCAGTGCTGCTGTGGGTGAAGTGCAGGCTGGATGTGAAGCTCTGGTACAGAAACGCATATGGAGACTATGAAATATATGGTAAGGAGTGCGCTGTTTTCTGAAAGAAAAAAACTAAATGTAATTGTTTTATTAGTAAGAAGGGTTTTTATGCCACCTTGTGGGTTTGTGTTGTCATTACTGTTTTTTCTCTACCATTTTCAGTTTGTTAAAGAGAACATGAAATCTGAATACTTACCTTTAGTTTTCTCTTTTACATACATGCATACATACATACAAACACACACACACTCACTCACACACACACACACACACACACACACACAGTACAAACAAAATCGCTTGACTTTATGACAACGCAGATGCTGCCTTCTTTTATTTCATAATGTCACAATTCTTGCTATTTTCACCCCCCTTTTCTTTAGATGGGAAGATCTGTGATGCCTATGTCTCCTACGTGAACACGGTTCACGACAGGAAGTTTGTGAACTTCATCCTAAAGCCTCACCTGGAGAACAGGTACAGCTACAAGCTGCACCTGAACGATACAGACATTCTGCCTGCCTCAGGTAACTACTGGGGGGTCATCCAGACAGGTGTGCACAAACCAGGGATGGAAATAGCACTGCGATTGTGTAGCAATTTCACCTATTCCAGATTTTAATACAAGCTTGCTTAGCCACAGTGTATAGGTAACAAGCTCAGGTGTGTCTTATTTAACTCATATTAAAATGGATCAAACCGCTATGCAACGGGAGCCTTATTTCCATCCCTGCAAACATTTACAGACATTTGTGGATAGACTTTATGGGCAGTCCCTTACAGAAAGAGGGAATCCCACTAAGCAGATTGTTACTGAGCTGCCTAATTCATAAGAGCAAAATCAAAAAGGTGGATTGTGCCCCTGGAGGGACCGATTACCCTTACAACAGCTGACCACAATATATTTACACAGTCTTTAGTTAACCATGGTAGTGGAATGGTATTAACCAGTTCTTTATCTTTATCTGAAAAATTGAATCAACATGCTATGATATTAATTTAAAATATGTAGTTCCAAAGACAGAACCTTTTGGAGACAATAGAACCCCAACAAATGGATTGAATTATGGAATGTGGGAGTGGCTGTTTATTCCAGAGGCTCAGGGGTTTGTGTTGTGAGCGCTCAGCTGACACGCTGTGTCTTCCTGTTCCTGCACAGAACCCTCCGCCGAGCTTCTGATGAACGTGAGCCGCTCCCGGCGCCTGATTGTGGTTCTCTCCAAGTCTTACCTGGAGCAGGACTGGTGCGCAAACAACTTCAGGTAAGAGATGGAAACCGGAGAGAAGGTAATCAGTACTACCATCGCCACAGCAAGCCAAGGTCTACTGCTGCATGCCATGGGGCAGAGCATTGCAAAGTGTATAAAGCATGGCAAAATAATGTTGCTGCTTTTAGGCATGCTGTCCAGTTTTTCAACAGGGAAGCCAGTGAAGAGTATACAGGGGTTTTAACCCTGGGCTGGTGTTTAACCTAGTGATCGCCCTTACATCTCTACCACTACTTACCCTTACAACGGGGAAAACTGGATCATTTCATGAAACGTTATTCTTCCCTCAATCCCAGTGAAGGCTTTTGGCGTCTCATGGAGCTGAGTCACAAGCCCATTTTCATCATGTATGAGAGTGAGTACAGAGAGATGAGTCACCCTGCCGCCCTGCTGCTGAAGAAGCACAAGAGGGACGTCACTCTGCTGCTGTGGAACTCCAAGTCCATGGTAGGAAGAGCCAGGGGCTCGCTCTCAATCACAGGGCTCCTGTGATACTCATACACAGTCAAAGCATAAAAAAGTGTACTGTAAGTGCTGTGAAACTGTGGTAAAGCATAAGTAAGCATTGTAAAGCCCAGAGAGGTATGGTACTTAATTTACATGTCTGTGTGTCAGTGGTTTTGCTTGTGCTTGTGTCCACAGTCGTAATCGATGCACTGTTGCTGTCATCTTCGTCAGCATTTTTAGTTTATTTAAAGAAGTAGTTTATTGCATCAAGAGAACTACTGACTGAATAAGACAGTTGTGAGGGAGATGTGAGTCATGTAGCTTGCCTATTATGCGAGTTCTGACTCGACTACACCACTGCTGCCTATAGAAAATAGTAATGAAACGGCGTTCTGCACCACTGCCGCTGTCTAGCATGTGTTCCCAAACCCTACCTCCCGCAGACCCCCTCCTCGGAGTTCTGGAAGGAGCTGGTCCTGGTGATGCCCCGCAGTGTGACCTACAGCAGCACCATGGCCGACCCCCAGACCCAGCTGCAGGACGACAAGGACCCCATGCTGACCCTGGACCCCGATTACCTGGACTGCAGGGCGGACCCTGACCCAGAGGGAGACCTGGGTGAGTGAGGGCACCAGCGATCCGGGAGTGCAGCCCTGAGACACGGCTCCCCTAATCAAGCGTAGGAAAGCACAGCAGAAACATAGCATAAAAGCAATGGACACGCCCAGCCTCCACCCTGTTACACACGGGTACAGTAAATCACAGATATGAATGGTAAAGTGTTCCGAAAATCATAGGAAATGCACAGTGTAAGAATGGGAAACTCGATCATATACTAAACATTTATACAAGCTTCTGAAAGCCCTTTTCACAAACATTCAGTTAAACATTGCCTACATACCAGTGCAATGGGTCATTCATTAACGGCAGGTTAACCAGCGCTCTGTATTCCATACTCGTGGTCTGTGCTTACAGTGCCCGGTGTACTTTGTTAGGCCTCTGTTTATGTACAACACAGGCGTGTCTTTCTCAGTGTTAACAATAATACCAGCAGGACTGATAACAGACTTGATGCGCTGGATGTGAGTGATTTCTACACCAACCTGTTTGAGGACAATGCCTTTAAGGATGCTGTAATAACTGTGATTGTTTTTGTCTTTGTCTCCAGGCATTCGAGTGCCTATTTATAAAGCCCCCCCTCCTAGAGTATCTGCCCTCCCCTGTGCCGACCTCCCCTCTGCCACCCCGATGGCTGAGCTGAGACCCAGTGAAATCGACATCTCCAACCTGGGCTCCCGCAGCTACGCGGCGCGCACAGACTTCTACTGCCTGGTGACCGACGAGGACGTCTAACGCGTGCTTCCGAGAGAGAGAAGGCTTTACTGAACCCTCGCGCTGGCGTGTCAGGGGTCTACACCCGCCCTTCTCTTTCATAGCAGCCCAGAGACTCCTGTGTTTATTCCTGTGGCTGAATTTACAGCCAGATTTGTTCCTGGAAGGGAAGGATTGTTGCGCTAGGCTTTGCACTAAAACTTTTTCCTCACACCCCACAAGTATCTAATGCAGCATTCCTGCTTTCCTATGAAACGAGCGATGGCAATCATAATACAGGAAGCAGGGCACAAATCTGCAGAAGATTGAGTGAAGTTTGTATTCGTGAATGTGTGAAAAACTTTTTAATATTTGAGGGGACTTAAGGGATTATTGTAAAATACTACTACAACAACAAATTAATAATAATAAATAATAATAATAATAATAATAATAATAATAATAATAATAATAATACTATCTTGCAATATGTGGATGAAATTGAAACATGATCCTTATTATAAACCTGTGATTACTATAGAGTTCAAATGAGACTTTATTAAGATCCTGCATTGATAAGATCAATTAAATAGATCCCACTGACCATGCTGACTTGCTGGATGGATTTCTTTTATTACTCTGTGACAGAATGCATCTGATTTCTCATTTTATTTCCATTATATATTCTGTTCGTTTTTCTTGAAGCTTCCTAAAAAGTGCCTACACTTATAAAAATAAAAATAATAATAATAATAATAATAATAATAATAATAATAATGTAAACTGTGTACAACAACAAAACTAAAAGCATTGTTTATAAAATAAAATCATGTGTATACTTAAGAGTGTGCCATCATTTTTGTTTAAACACCAGAATTAGTTTTTTTTCATTAGGGTGGTATATGGGGAGGGGGTTCTGTATGTGGTCAAATGGTTAAAGTGCGGACGACCAGTCATGTGATCCCTATGTATCGTATTAGGCATTTATATCATCTTATCTTGATCTCGGCTGTAAAAGACGCAGCCACAGACACAGCATTGTAAATAGTTTCTATTGTCTTTAATCTAATACAATAGATTCTTGCACTACTAGTAATGGCTCAAATCAACCAGCAGATGGCGATGTGAGAATACGCTCAGGATTCAATGGTGCTCTGTGTTCCGGGAAATTAAAACATAACATCAAACAGCAGGATCTGAACCACCACCTTTGATGTTGATTCTGTTTGCTTTATTAAGATTATCACGGGCACCCCTCGGATCGTATTTAGTGCTTCACTTGCTTTTTGTGCTTGTTTAAATATCCTGTAGATGAACTGCATCCTGGTACCGCTGCTGTTGGCCCCACACAGCCAATCGCAGTGAGTTCGAAGTATCAACACAAGCATTAGATACCTCTCATTGGAGCTCTTTTCTATGAATTATATCTGCATATACTAAACCATAGTATTGCTATTGCTAATAAAATCAGTTAGAGTCTTTTTACAAACTGTACACGGCCACTTTTTCAGCAACAAAGAATTCCCTTTTAAAGAAGTATTTTGCAATTTGCTAAAAGATGCATCAGGAAACGTTGCACTAGCCAAGGGTGTGAATGCCAGTGGGTGCGGCTATTGAATCCCCAAGTGCCATTAGTGTACTGTCAGTTTCTGTCCCAGGAGGAGTGGTCATTCAGGTCAGGGTCATTGAGGTGCATTGGCCATGTCAAAGGTGAAGGGCTTTTAATGAGATGCTTTTGGTGCTCTGGTGCAGGCAGACATGATTTAAGAGCTGCATTCGTTAGTAAGGAGTTAAGATCCCAGGTGTTGGCTGGCAGTGTTTTTGCCTGGGGGCTAAAAGTTTCTGCTCAAGGCAGACCTGTGACACACAGCGGTGCGTCACAGGTGTTGCACCGCAGACACACACACTCACACACACACTTGCGCACACACACACACACACACAGACGCACACACAGACGCACACACAGACGCCCACACACACACGTTTTACTGCCGTCTCTATGGATACAATCAAGGCAGGCACACCCAGGAGTGAATGGGACGATATGATCAGCGTACAGAACAGGTAATGCACGCCTCCTATTGAGAGACAAACTATTCTGCGCAGGCCTGACTCACAGGGGATCTGGGTCAGACAGAAGGAGCCGGACCCCTACCCTGGACCTCTCTCAATATCGTTACATTGCAACCAGTATTCGGTGGTATTACCCTTCTGCATTACAGATCTGGACTCCTCGTGTTTAATATAGACTATAAGGATATGTTAACTACAAGAACATACAAACCCCTGCGTGATCTGTTTGTTACAAGAGCCTTTCAGTCATGAGGGGGAAGCAGATCAGCAGATCCCTAACCCTAACCCCAGCTCTAACCCAAAACCCAGCCCTAACCCTAACCCCAGCTCTAACCCAAACCCCAGCCATAACTCAAACCCCAACCCTAACCCCAGCCCTAACCCTAACCACAACCCAAATTGTTTCTCATTTGTGTCTAGCCTGTTTGTAAATAAACACTCGAAACAGAAGAGATCTCCAAACCCGTTTATTGAAAGCAGTAGAAATCAAGCAGCACAACACTTTCCATTGCTGGTGTGCTGCTAGGCACACACTGCAGAAACTCGTTTTATGTGAACAATGCAAACGGCTATGCAAGTAGTTATACAGCACACAGAGAGGACCCTCTAAATACATTTAAAGGGCAATTCATGTAATATCATATCTTCCTGTGCAGCATGCATGTGTTAGCAAACAGCTTTTTGATAACACTTCAAATGGCATTAATTACAGTGAAATCACAAAGGGACTTGCCAATAACACACACAGTATACAGGTAGTTACATATGCCACTAGAAATTTGGGAGTTCATTATTCCAAAGATTCAAACATTCATAAAATGTTCAATATTGGTGCCAGTAAAAGAAACAAAGTTTTACATAAGACAGAATCGTCTTTTTCTAAGGACCTGTTTCAGTAGTACAAACCTAGAGCTGTCCTGAACACTGTACACTGGGGTATACCCATAGTGCTCCTGAGAGCAGATTGAATCAGGACTAACTTCTCATATCTCCTGAGATAGAGTCCTACCCAAGACTCAGAGGGAGAAGGACCAATCTAAACCACTCGACTACCTGCTCAATATATACAAAAATAAAACATAATCATATTTTAATATTGCAAATGAATTATTCTGTTGAATGGAGCACAAGCAAGACTTGACACAAAGCTACACAAAGCTAACACAAAGACTTGACACAAAGCTACACTATTTAAGAGCAGTGAGGTGGATTCTCAAAGACACTTAATTATCTGAACAAACATGAATAAGAACCAACTTAAAACTACTTAGACGTTCTTAAGTTAAAAGTCTTATTTGTTTATATCCGAGTTGGTAACTTTATTGTGTGTGATTCTCATCTCTGAAATAAAAATGTGCTAATGACGATTTGGAGTAAATATCTTTGAGAATTCAGCCCCTTTTCTTTTAAGTGTTTTGATCAATTACATCACATTTGGTTTTAGAAAACGCTCCCAGATTGTCTCTAATTAATTAGTGAACATGAGCCTCGAACAGGTTCATGAATATCAAACTATTTATTTCATTAAAACAGTCTAATTGAAATCAGCTTTGTGAATGTGACTCTGTTCACCCAATTCACAAACACTTAAGGAATGTTTTGCGAAGGAATGTTTTTTTTTGAGCGATCAGAACAACTTTGCAGTTTGTTAAACATTTTCAGGTGTTAGAAGTTCATTCTCAGATTTCGAAAGCACTCCTGGAATGTTGATTAAAAAAAAAAAACCTCTTGTAAAAAAACATTCCTTCAAAAATGTCTTACGGTTTTGAGAATGGGAATTCAAATGAAGCACATCCACTTTGCAAAGCCTATTCACAATGAATGAATGCTAGGGTTTAATACAATGTTATTTGTAATTAGACTTGGAATCCTGACCATTCTTTTAAGTGTTCAGGTGCTATAATTCTCTGTGGATAAAAGGCACCCCAGCCACATTATACATTATTAGACAACCAGATATGAGACAGCTTATTCAGCTTATTCTAAATATTCAAAAATATTTACCTCTAAGTAAAAAATCCTGGTTTAAACTTCTTCATTACCTTACTAAAAACACTTAAACATACACAATACATTCTGTCATACAAAAGAATTTAAAAAACCCACAATTGAACTGTGTATGGAATTACAGCACATTTGAGATTATCAGCAGGAATAAGCACAGAGCACAGCAGACACACCCATCCAGTTTATGTGGCATTTTATCAATGGTGGAATCAGGCATGGGGGTTTGAATTTATTCCAAGCCTGTCTGATCGGTCAGCACTGAGTCAGAGTTTAACCAAAAAGTCTGTCCTGAAAGTCTGGTTCTTGTCCAAGAATAAGCATCGAATCATGTCCTGTGATCTATATATCCTGGTGGGTACCACTAAACCTAAATTAAAGCTTTTGTATACATTATATATTATATCCACATTTTATACATTCCTATATAATACAGCTTTTTATTCTACAAAACCTGCCTGCCTACCTAATTTTTAACAGAACACAGCGAGATGAGAAAGGCATAAGTGATCAAGTTTCATGAATTGTTATCTTAATTGACTTCCCCTTTAAGATCCTCTTCAGTTACAACATTCTGCCACTCAGTGGCACTGTGTCTAAATTAAACATTCCAACGAAAGAAAACAAAGTGAATGGGAGGTGTTAAATGGGATGAAATCTTAGCCATACTGCAATAATAAAACTTCATTCAGACATAAACTATGAATGCGTAGCCTTGTTGGGGCCTGACTGGGTGATGGATGGTGGAGCTGAATCTTTAGCGGCTGTTTCGGAGCTGTGCTGGGGTCTCGGAAGCTGGTTTTTCCAGTGCTTGTGAAGTCTGATGCTCTCCATTGAAACCATGCTGGTGTTTCTCATGTAGAAGTACAGTACATTGTCTTCACAGATCCCAAACAAAGCAGTCCACAGTGTTCTATATACAGTAGAAATACATTAGGGGCAGTTTTTCTGTTTTTCTTTCACTTTTATAAAAAAGAGGAGAAGGATTGAAGTGCAAGCGTTTTATAAGAAGCTCTGTATCTACAAAAAAAAAACAAAAAAAAAAAAACAACGTCTGTTTTTATCCAGTAGCCTGAGCACAAAAAGTAATTAAATAAGAGAAAAAAAAATCTCAGATGCTGATATCGGCAAAGTCCTCTTTCTTAAATCCTTTCTGTAAAAAAAAACAAAAAAAAAACATTAGTGTAAGTACAGGAAGGGATGTGTACATGCAGTAACAATGGCTCTTGAGTGGTATAGCAGAAAAGAAGGTTTATTAGAGTCATAATGTTGCATATCAATTTTTTATTACTCCTCTAGAAAAACTTCTTAAATTCTGGGGTAAAAATAAACAGACGACAGCAAACTGATAACTGGTTTCTCAGAAGCGTTTTAGGGAAACGCCCTGTCAATTCTAACAACCAAAAAATGCCTTTCTCCTTTTTCAACATTTTCAAAAAATCTATGAAACCCTTTGACACACAGCTGAGGCATGTTTCGTTGTTGTTGAAACTCGCTCTGCTAATCAGATGAGTCTTTGGCAAGGGACCTTCCCTTAGCCCTGTGAGAAACTTCAACACAGAGGGGACAGAGAGAGAGAGGGAGAGAGAGACAGAGGAAGTGAGAGAGAGGGGGCAGGGAGAAGGAGTGTGAGCCAGCGAGGGAGCGTCCCTCCCTGATTTCAATCCCCTGGTGAGACTGAGCCCTCAGGGCTGGGTTCACCCTGCCTCCTGAAAATTCCATTCACGCAATCGGAAACAAAGCCCTGAGCTTGGGCAGGCCTCGTCTCCAGGGTAACCGAGCACCCAAACACACTCCAAGCCTCTCACTGCGGGGCCTCATTGTACATGTCATATTGCACAGGGCTCCCCCCACACACACGCACTGACCAGACACTCACTGACACGCTGGACGTAACCGTGGAAATAACTAAGCCGAGTAAAGCCTTTGTAAGTTTGGACCAGAAGGTAGGAAGCACTATTCTACACAAAGTTATATATGCAGGTGAAGAAGTACAATCTAAAACCCTGGGAACACGGTGGAGGCGAATGATGTGCTACTGTCTAATGGGACAAGCTTGAGGGGCAGAGTGATCTCTTCTCATTCCCTTCTTATTATGTTCTTATGCTGTTTGCACAACACTGCACTGTTAATAGGAGCTCCCTCCACCACCTGCACTGCTTTTCATCTTCAAAACAAGTACAGTGGTGCTATTGCTAGTGGCAATATCAGATAAGGAAACTGATTATTAAACATTTGGTTGGCACTCTTTAAAACAAGCAATCGAGGGGGTGCTGTGACTAACTTTTAGTATTACACTCAGTGGCAGTTACTACACGTTTCTGAAGGTGAGCAACGTCGCCCCCCCAGACACAGACTGGGAGGGAGTAACACGAAACCTGCACTCAGGAGACCTTTCAGCTTTCCCAGGGCTCTGAGATCTTAGAAATCCATTCAGTCTGCAGTTTGCTGGCAGAAACGCAGAAACATGAAACAGGCAGACAGAGGGAGGCCAGAGTGCCTTTCACTTTGACTCACAATTATTATTTTATTTGATTTCTTAGCAGACGCCCTTATCCAGGACGACTTACAATTGTTACAAGACATCAGATTATTTTTACATACAATTACATTATTTTTTTACATATTATTTTTTACATACAATTACCCATTTATACAGTTTTTACTGGAGCAATCTAGGTAAAGTACTTTGCTCAAGGGTACAGCAGCAGTGTCCCCCCCACCTGGGATTGAACCCATGACCCTCCAGTCAAGAGTCCAGAGCCCTAACCACTACTCCACAATGAATGCGGAGCAACACTCAGTGCAAGACAGAGCCAGAGAAAGAGAGCACCGAAAAGCATATTTCTCTTGTACTGTATAAAAACATGCACACGTAGGGAAACATTCTTCCCTAAACTCTCTGGCGAGATCAAGGGCTTTTGACAACCTGTAGATGATGGATGCTTACAAATCCAATTTAAACACACCCATTCTGTACATTCAGTATTGATTTAATCTTACCTAAAACTTTCAAACTCAAACGAAACATCTGAGTCCCTGAATAAATAGAAGGCACTCAAAAATGAGACCATGGATAAAGAAAGAGACAGCGGAAGAGGGAGGGAGTGGAGGAAGGGAGTCTGCTTACCAGTTTGTAGTCACGGTGTAGTTTGGTGTAGGTGTACATGTTTCCCAGGACAGTGGTGGCTGCCTTAGCTGCCTTCTCTCTGGAGGAACTGATAGACAAAGAAGAGGGTAAAAAAATGGGTTTAAACTCAGCTCAGTCAACAGGAGCACTATGTATAAGGAGCTAATGCGCACATTTCCAAAACCATTGGTTTTGGTTCCATGTCTGTAGTATTTGAATCCGGTTGAACTGATTCCCAGGACAGGTGGCAACCCTAGTTTCAGCCCATTTGGAGGAAAATAAAACAGACCATTGGACAATGCAGGTTTCAGGTAGGCTGAGGCAAGGGAAAGGCTGCCCTGTGCTATGTGATCTATGTGTGCTGGAGTGCTTGTGGAATCGGATCAGGGATCTTTCCCTGTATTTTGTCGCACCTGTTCCGGTTGTTCTTGATCGACACGAGTTTCTGCAGCCCGTCGAAGGCGGCAATATCCCGGGCTGCCACCGAGCTCCCCATCACCAGATTGTTGAGAAATCCGCAGATGTTGATGATGACATCACTGGAGGGTTCCGTCTGGCTGCTGTCGCTAGGCAACTTGACCAGCACATTTTTCACTACCTTCGTTGCTAGGGAGGAGAGAGGACAAAAAAAAAAAAAACTTTAGTTCTATGTGCTATTTTTTTGGGTGGGGTTGGTGGATCCTGAAGCTGGTCACTGGTTTCATTCCCCTGGTTTCGGACTCACCCATGTCATCTTTGTTGCGGGCGTAGCGGGACAGGTTGCGTAAGAAGCCGGTCAGTGAACGCAGCTCCTGGTCGTTGTTTGTTCTCAGATTGTCCAGGATGGTCGGCAGGATCCTTTCCTGTTCCATGGCTACCCGACTCAGCACAGAGGCCCACTAGCAAAACAATACACACAATGTTACTTCTATTGTTACAACTGATATTACTGGGGGGGGGGGGGGGACAACATATGTTTCTTTAGCATTACTATGTTTGCCACCATTGAGTTTTTTTAAGGGCTGCTTCTCACTAGCTGCCACCCTGTGTGGAACCAATGATCCACACAATATAGGTTGTAGATGCATAAAAAAACAGACACGCACACACGCACACACAGAGGCGCAAAGACAAACAGACACATACAGTAGCACACACACACAAACACTAACAATGACACACACGGGAACAAACAGTGACACACACCCTCTTGTCCCCAGCTGTGATGTTCTGCAATGCCCCGGCGGCTGCCTCACGTGTGCTGCTGTTGATCCCACAGCGCTGGAGCACTCTGTTGTACAGGCTCATGATCTGGGGGTGCCACAGCCACTCCATGCCCTTGGGGTCTTTGGCCACCTCAGAGAATGTCAGCTGGTCATTCATCTGGTTCTGAAGGTGGAGAAGCCACAGAGGGGTCAGATTACATGCTTAAAACCATTCAATACCCCTTTAGATATTTTGTATTGGCTTCTTCGTCAGAATCGTTTGGAACCATTAAATGAAAACCAATTGTTTAAAAAAGTTCAGTCGTATCCAGTCCAGCATTGTAAAGCACAGAGAGGTCTGGTAAAGCATAGGGAAGCATTGTAAAGCACAGAGAGGTCTGGTAAAGCATAGGGAAGCATTGTAAAGCACAGAGAGGTCTGGTAAAGCATAGGGAAGCATTGTAAAGCACAGAGAGGTCTGGTAAAGCACAGGGAAGCATTGTAAAGCACAGAGAGGTCTGGTAAAGCATAGGGAAGCATTGTAAAGCACAGAGAGGTCTGGTAAAGCATAGGGAAGCATCGTAAAGCACAGAGAGGTCTGGTAAAGCATAGGGAAGCATTGTAAAGCACAGAGAAGTCTGGTAAAGCATAGGGAAGCATCGTAAAGCACAGAGAGGTCTGGTAAAGCATAGGGAAGCATTGTAAAGCACAGAGAGGTCTGGTAAAGCATAGGGAAGCATTGTAAAGCACAGAGAGGTCTGGTAAAGCATAGGGAAGCATTGTAAAGCACAGAGAGGTCTGGTAAAGCATAGGGAAGCATTGTAAAGCACAGAGAGGTCTGGTAAAGCATAGGGAAGCATTATAAAGCACAGAGAGGTATAGTAAAGCATATAATAAAACATGGCAAACCAGAGTAAGTAAATGCAGAGTATTAACATGGGAAAAGCCTGTGCAAAAAAAACAGTGGTAAAGTGTTCTAAGAGGCCAGGCAGCGTGGTGTCGGTTACCTGCTTGGCTTTCTTGCTCTGGGGGGTGAAGCAGCCGATGACGTCACCCGGCCCCTCATCCTGTCCGCGGGACGGCCCCTCTAGCCGTATGGACGCTGAGGGTGGGATCTCTGTGTAGAGCTGAAAAGAGAGATTGCGCAGGGTGCACACCGCATTCTCCACGCCCTGACCGAGAGAGAGAGAGAGAGAGAGGGACCTTCTAAACACATGCTAGATCAACACTTAAAACTTCACCACCCACACTAAAACAATTTGAATGTTACGAAGAAAACTAAAGATTTAATGGTGGAGCCATCAAGAGCTCCATTATTGTGCCTATGGTAGCACAGAATTCAAATAATTCACTTTCAAGTTGCTTCTTGGTTATATTATAATATCAATGTTGTTGTTTTTTTTGTTTTCTTTTCCAGAAACAAAAGAGGATTAACTTGTCCTCTGGTACTATAACTTGCTGTGCATTACAGCTGACAGCAAATCATTAGCTTATGAAAAATGACAGTAGTGCAAAACTGCCAAAAAAGTATCCGATTGTAGTGATTGAATCCATCATATTTTTGCCAGTGCTATGGGACATTATTTTTCATTCAAGGACAAAGAGGTAATTACTTCAGATCTAATTGAAATATAACCCCCCCTAGTGATTGGAAGAATGCCCTGGTTATAAGGAATTCAACTAGAAAGCTGGGATTCAAAAGCACTCCAGTGGAGCACTTTAAAACGTGTTGCATTTGTAATGCCTCTGCGCTGCCAGTTTCAATGTAATCATATTGGATGACCGTGCATTTAGGAAAGTTAGAATTTAGGAAAGTTAGAGTGTGTGCATGTTGTCTTCTTGCATCTCCCTTGGATTCATTAAAGAACAAAAATGTACACAGAAATGCTTTTCTGAGAATAGTGGTGTTCCTAAAGCTTCTCATTGAAGGAGCTGACAAACCCCTCCACCTCCCCAGGCCTCACCTTGTCCTCTGCCTTGCCAGTCTCCACAGAACGCTGGACGTAGCTGACCAGGGAGTCCACCAGCCCCCTGCACTCCCGCATCTGCTGGCGAACCTTCTCGTTCACTGAGCTCAAGTTTCTGAGGGGGGGGGGGGGAGGGAAAAAGATGGGGACACCACGTTATCATCCAGAGCTTCAAACCAAGGGACCCAGAGGAACATTAGCAGGATGAAGCCTTATAATTCAGCTATAATTAACAAACAATAAGAGGATAAGGTTATTATGTTACTCTTAAAAGGACATCTTTTTGCACAATATATGTACGTACACAATTATATCAAAAAAGGGTTAGGGTTAAGGTTTGGGTTAAGGATAGGGTTATCATTAGGGTTATATTGTGCAAAAAAGATGTAGCTATGCATAATAACATTGTAACTATGTGTAAGTACATGTATTTACTACGTAACTACTATGTAAATACACAGTAATTAGAGTCGCTTCATGTAATTTACTATGCTTTCACTGCACTGTTTTACTCAATTGCTATGATTTTACTATGGGGACAGTGAAACATTGAGTGGTTGCAGATGATATGCAGTGTGAGGGGGTACCTGAGGCAGCCAGTGGTGTTGTAGAAGATCTCAGACTCAGAGGCACTCTGCTGATTGTCAGACTGAGACAGGGGCACCAGGACACGCTCCGTCAGCTGAGTCAGGGTCTCGCTGGCCAGCTTGTCCTTCAGATTGTCCTTGGAGGACAGATTCCAGAGGATCCCTGTGAAAACAAACAGGTCAACACAGAGCTCCACGAACACACTGCCAAGGAAAACACAGGACAGCAGCGACAGCACAGGCAGCTGACACAGCTTAAGCTCTGCACTACCACAGAAGACATACAGACGCACACATGTCAATTCAACATGCACTGCTATTGGCAACCTAACGACCTGGGTTTTGTGGCTAACTACTGCTTGTGCAGAGTCAATTTACATGTCATATTATCCAGTTTGTAAAGGAATTGCAATTTTGAGTTTTTACTGCAGAGATGACATCCGGTGAAATGTTAATTATTATTATTATTATTATTATTATTATTATTATTATTATTATTATTATTATTATTATTAATAATAATAATAATAATAATAATAATAATGAGCAACACAACTCTGCTCCAGCTTTGTTTGACCACAGTTTCACAATCAGATCATTGCACACTCTAAAAGAAGAAATCCTGTCTCACGAAGGAGTGTCTGGAATACCTGTCTCAACTGTGAACTACCATACAGAAACTCCCAAACCATTCCCCTGCGGCTCGCTGCCTCTTTCCACACATCAGGGTGTCTCTCAACAATAAAAGGACCACCGCTGCAGTAACTTGACTCTTTCTAATGCCGCTGAACTGGTTGCTAGCAAGGAATGTGAATTGGGACACACATTTTGGCCCATCTGTATTAGCAACGAGGGCATGCTGAAGGGAATATCTCTAATATGATAAAAGTAATATTACAAAAAATACTTTGTGAGAGGCAGGGACTGTGCTATTACTCTGGCACCACACACCTTTTATAACGTTGCACCTGATTTATTTCTATAAGACTAAATGAGGACAGAGTGTGCCCTCCGTGCTTGCTGCTCGCTGCATGGTTAACAGCAGTAGAAACATCACTGTTTATTAGTGAAGGCACAGGAAACAATGATGTCAGCTTTAAAGGCGCTCCAGATAGTAATAAGAGGCTTGAGGCCGCAGTGCAGGTGCTCCTCTGGTTATTAGGAGCAGGGAGAGTTGTTCAGGCTTGCACCGAGCACACAGCAGACTCTATGGCACCTAATGCTATCCATAGTCAAAGAATGGGATCAGCAAGATAAATACATTAGAGGAAAGGGTTCATGTGTTTCTTGCACAGCTCGTCGTCGGGCTCACGCAGGTTGGGTGTGAGTGTCTGTACAGTGTGGGTGTCTGTGCCGTGTGGGTGTGGCGAGTGTGTTTGCCAGTTAGCCAGTTACCCGTGACGTTCTTGCGCAGCTCGTCGTCAGGCTCACGCAGGTTGGGTGTGAGTGTCTGTACAGTGTGAGTGTCTGTGCCGTGTGGGTGTGGCGAGTGTGTTTGCCAGTTAGCCAGTTACCCGTGACGTTCTTGCGCAGCTCGTCGTCGGGCTCACGCAGGGCCTCTATGAGCTGTGGGATGCCGCTCTCCTCGATCAGCGCTGTCTTGTTCTGCATGTTGTCGTAGATGAGGTTGCGCATGGCCCCCGTGGCGTAGCGCTGCACCTCCTGGTTCGGGTAGTTGAACAGCTTCACCAGCCGTGGGATTGCCTTCAGGGAGCGCGCCTGCACACACAAACACACACGCTGCAATCAGACAGGGGGCATTTCTGTATGCCTAGACACAACACGGCCATGGAAACATCTCAAGGGCAACGTGAAACTGCTCTCTCTGTTCTGCTGAATCTTAAATCTAGAAGAAGCATAATCTATCTAATAATAGAAGCTTCACCTTCGTCTCTAACTTGTGATTTTATTTGATGTGGTGGAGGGATTAGGGGATTTCACTACACAACAGCATAGCAATTCCCACTTGTCCCTGTACCTGATTTTTGGCGGCAGTGCTGTTATAACATTCATGCTGGATGTATGCAGCACCTAAAACTTGCAGTGCTGGGTCAGAGGCAGCCAGGTATTCAACAGCAGAGGGCATGTCAATATCGCTGAACCTGAGAGAGAGAGAGAGAGAGAGAGAGAGAGAGAGAGAGAGAGAGAGAGATTAGCATCGATCCTCGACCCTTCTGTGCTACGGGGTCCACAGAGCAGCTGTCACAGCCTTGCTGCTTTGCCGAAAAGACTGAAAATGCATGATCCAGTGCTTTGTCTACGGGGAGGGATCTCAGCCAACCAAATCCTCAGGCACACCCAGGAAAAAAAAGAAAAAGAAAAAGAAGAAGGTGACACTCACCCGTCATTCATTTTCTCTCCAGCACTGATGTACTCCTGCCCATCGAAGGTGTCCTTTCCCTTTGTCATGCTCTTCAGACTCACGGTGGACATGGCCCTGGTAATCGGCAGACTGCCATAGGACCCATTTGAGTTTCCCCCACCCATTTTCTGCTGCTGTATGGTGCTGCTCCCGGAAACAACAGAGCCCATGCTCATTCTGTTTTGCCGGCTAGCGTTCTGGTTCAGACGGCTCAGGGTGCGCATGGCCGGACCTCGGGGCTTCACGCTGTTCTGGTACAGCTGCTCCTCCACCTGCCAGTCCCCATTCCTGCTGGTCAGGGTCCCGTTGAGCGCCCTCCCCATGGTGCCCATCGTGCTGCCCCCGCCGTTGCTGGACACCATCTGGACCTGGGAGCGCCCGTAGCTGTCTCTCCCGGAGATGCTGCCCTCCCCGTCGTCCACCCAAGGCTGGGTCTGAGGGGGCAAGCTGTTCACTTGCATGGAGCGCAATGACATGGTGTCGTAGTCTCGCTGGGCCCTGCTCACGCTGCGCATGATGGAGTGGCTAGTCTGGTAGCCATAGCCCATGTCATCCCTCCCTCGACTGTAGATGCTGCTGCCCCCTCCTCCTCCTCCTCCTCCTCCTCCTCCTCCTCCTCCTCCTCCTCCTCTCCCTCCCAGGCTCATCTTCCTGTTGGGACCGATTTCCACTGCAGAGCGTGAGCTCCAGCCACCGGCCCGGGCTGTGCCATACTGAGACACCGGCGGCCCCTGCGAAGCACATCACACATCCTCAAACAGGATCCACACAGCAACATCCAACACCCCATCTAGCGCATGCTGGCCAAGGTATCAGTCGTTGTCTATGTTTCTTACCAGTTTGAACCTTAATGATGATGTACACATCACTGGCATTGATCAGGGTATAATAACGTATACAGTAAGGTGCAATAAACATCTGTAATATATTAAGGTGCAATAAACATCTGTAGTATATTAAGGTGCAATAAACATCTGTAGTATATTAAGTTTGAAAGCAAGTCTCAAAAGTTTACAGTTGCAAAGTTACAAAGTTACAAAGTCACTGTGTTCTTGGCTATTTTGCATTAAATACAATCTAGTTTCTATGTAGGTAAACTTGGTCTAGATCACCAATAATTAAATGCAACCAATAAACCAGTAGAGCTAAGCATCACTTAGAACTACAATGATCTCACACATTGGTGACATTGGTGGCATTTTATCCAAGCTCTGGCCCGGCAGGCAGGTATGTAAAGTAGTTGGATGTTTGTGTGAATAAAACGTCTGGGAATGTCCTCCTATTATAAACCTGTATTACTACATTATGCATGCATGTGATAAAAGCAATGCTGAAAGTTTTCCTTTTTATTGCATGACAAGCTTATTGCCCCACTAAATACAACATGGCGACATCTGAGCCAACAACAAAACCTTGTTAAGGGCAACACCTTTCCATTTATAAATACTTTGGAACTCCAGAGGCATTGAACCATGCACACAACAAGAAAAAAAGGCTTTTATTTTATACTCACTGTGACTTTCCTCTCCATGGAGTACATTTGAGACTTGGAGCTGAATGCAGGGTTTACTGTGGCATACTTCATTCCAGAAGACATTCTGTATTCTGCGGGGAGGGAGAGAGCACAGTGTTGCACATTGAGCTGCAAAACGACAGTCAGCATTCACAGAGATCAGCAGAGTCTGTACAGCACATCACCCAAGAAAGGAGATCTCTGTGTTTGGTCAGCTGCTGTCCAAGAGGTCATGAAAATAACTGTGTACAAGGGGCAGCAAAGCAGCTACAGTGAAGCGTGAAAACATTATTATAAAAAGGGATAGCGTTTTTTCGTAATGTTAACTGAAGAGTTTTTGGTAATCCATTTTGCTGATTGAATCAATCATAAAACGTTTTAACTTTAGTATTTTTTTTTTTTTTTTTTTTTGCAGAGAAAAGACCATGCATGTTTCAGTTTTCAGTTTGTTGAGCTTACAAATGCACTAAATGTACTTTTCCCTGCTTTAAAATGTTATACAAACCTATTGTAGCCTGTAAGTGAATGGGGAGAGCCCCTAGCAATTAAATACTATTGTTACAAATTGTAGTTTTTTTAAAAAATACATTTAAACTTGTTAAGTCTCCTTTTTTGTCTTTCACTTACAGCACGGTTATAAGTGCACTCCCCTAACCTCTCCACAATACAGAGTGGCTTCTCCTGCCTTCTGAGTGGTGTGTGAAGCACCCCATCAATCGTATACTATACTTGTTATGTGTTTCACATATTACTCAGATGTCCTAGGGGTATAGTTCAATACTTTGATCTATACATTTTTTTAAAGTTAAACTTCAGACAAAGATAAATAAACACCGTACTGCAGTGCTGTAGCTTTCTCAGCTTCTGAGATCTGACAGTAAGTAAGATATTGAAATCCAGTGTGTTTCAATTGTAGACTTCAAATCACAACAGAGGGATCAGTTTCTGCGATTAATAAACCCTGTACAGATGTTAAGTGAAAACCATGAGAAAGATTTTCACAAACAGAGAAACCACCGTACAATGAAACAGACTAGCAGATTTGTTTTCCGAAATCAATGTTTTAAAAAAATAACAACGATGGAATGGCTGGGTGTAAAGGCCCAATTGGAAGATTTCTATATAGCTGCCTTTGGCGAGGAATGGAAATTTCCAGAGCTGACAAAACAATCCCTGTCCTGGCGCCAAAGTGTTAAATTCGGTCTTTGTTTGCCACTCCCAATATTTAACAATTTGAACCTGCTCCAACAGCAGAACAGGGAGTACAACTTGTGAGATATCAGTATTTAATCCTATTTTTACTTTCTTTATTTTAAAGTTTCATTTTACATGAGTCTTAAAGGGTATTCAGATCATTCTACTTGTTCTCATAATAATAACAATAATAATAAATAAGTGAACTAAAAACAGATTAATAGTTACTACTGGGCACAAAGAAAGAAAGACTATTTAAAATGCATCTTATTCTAACAATGTAAAGGAACCAGTTGTCAATTCTCTCAAGCTCTGTGTACAAACCAAACATTTCCTTTAATATCTTAGAGATATTCTACTGGAGGCAGTGTGGTCCAGTGGTTAAAGTTCAAGGCTTGTAACCAGAAGGTCACCGGTTCAAATCCCATCTCTGCCACTGACTGACTCCCTGTGTGACCCTGAGCAAGTCGCTTAACCCCCTTGTGCTCCGTCCTGCGGATGAGATGTTAAATCAATGTCCTGTTGTAAGTGACTCTGCATATAATGCACAGTTCACAGCCTGCCTCTGTAAAGCGCTTTGTGATGGGGGTCCGCTATGAAAGGCGCTATATAATAATATTATTATTATTATTACTGTTCTTCTCACATAGCCTTTAATCCTAGTAATTAGGCTTGTGTGTGTTTGTCATTCTCTCCCCCTCATGGTATTACTAACAGGCCATGTTTTTATTATTAACAGTTGTTGAATTTCACCCCTGAGCTTTTGTCCTCGGGCAAAAGTTGCTAAAAGCTTTGTTCTGAATGAAAACAAATCCACTAGGATTTGGTGTACAAAGGTTGTGTTAAATAAGCAGCCAGACTTAGCTACAGTTTGTATGCAAATCGCAAGGGCTCAAGAGTTATTTTACATATTAGTCTTTTTATAAATAATAAAATAAAAGTTGTATTATTGATAATACTTCCCAAGACTGATGTTGACTTGCATTTGAAAACGGTCTAGAATGGTTTAATGAATATAAAACTATATTTTATTAATAAAAACGAACCATTCTTTAAATGACTCATATGAGTCCAAGCTTTTGGAATGACACTAAAGTTACAAACACATCCCTTCACACTCATGTGCTCCACATTTCTTGTTTCTTAGCCTCAAGAGCATTGCTTTCAAATGGCAAAAGCCATTCAAGTTTACAGCTAAATAATCAGGTGTAGTGAACTCACCTGAAACGGTAGATCATTTTCTACACGTTGAGTTTCTTTTAGAACAACAACCAGAAGCAGGGAAATTCACATTTCACATCCTCAAACTGAACTCAGGAAATTTTATGCAAAATGGCTGTGGCTTACGAGCGCAGTGAGACTGGGCTTGCTAATCACCCTGGCTAATCGCTGTGCTTAACAATAAGGCCTGCGGTTTCCTGTACGATTGGGGAGTGTGAGATGTTGTTAAATGAACACAGCTCACCACAGGAGCATGTGAAGTTCTAAAGTCGCCACATTGGACCAGACAGTATAATGATGTTGTTTTCTCAAACGAACTAAGAACGAATACCCTGCCCACACGACATGCAAATCCACGCAATGGCGTTTTCCAATCAATCACGTTATCAGTATGTGATAATGGCGCATTATTTCGGTCGTTGAAGTAAGGGATAAGACACCCTAGCGCCATGGAACTTTACACTTCTGTTCTCTAGCTGCTGTGACGTTAAAGACTATTGTATCACATGGACTGATTGTACCTGCTCGTATCCACTTGCATACGTACAAATATTGCAAAGACGCGTGGCCTATGGGAGTGATCCAGTTTAACAGTGTGCAAACCGTGCAATTAAAAACAGCTCAGATACAGCGGTCTTGTTTTAATTGTGCGCTAGAAGGTTGGAGCAGCTTTGTGGACACGCTCGGAACCACGTGACCTAATGGGTACTTGTTGTTTGTGTCACGGATATGGCAGGTTCCACAGAGGATTATATTTTGACAGCCTGCAGGTCTGTTTAAATGGTGCAGCTCCACACTGTCAATGAAGCTAATATTGTGCTCTCTCTCTCCCTCTCTCAACGTCCTGCAATACTAAAGTCCTGCCTCTTTTATCCAATGCATCATATTTTACAACACTTGATAACCCCACTTGTATTAGTTTCGGTAACTCACAGTGATTGGGGTTGAATGGACCCGATTATGCGCTAAGAAGCTAAGCGAGGTTTTAAGAACACTGACTCCCGGACATTCCATACAGAATACTAATCCCTGAAGATTCCCACTGCAAAGCGGTTTAAAGTGTTCTCTCTATGGTTTGCGTATTTGCAGGTATGTCCAAGCTCACAGTAAAGCCAGGAATGGGACAAACTGCTGTGCAATGGGAATGTATTTGTCAGGGGTTCCATTATAATTGAGTCCTCACAAGTATACTCTGTTCACTACATAAACCTCTGATGTAGAACTGCGCACAGCTATTAATGGCATTCAATACGAACCACAATGGTACAAATAGCAAACTACTTTTTGTTCATTACTTTACTATTCACATATGCCAAACCGCTGAACAGAATAGTTGGTTAATAGAATCAATCGCATAGTGTAATATGATTGCATAAAGAGTTTTCACTGTAATACTAATACTGCTACTACTACGACTACTACTACTACTACTACTAATAATAATAATAATAATAATAATAATAATAATAATAATAATAATAATAATAATAATAATAAATGCCACGAGTGTGTAGTAATAACGCACAGCGTAGACCCAAACTCTTACCTGAAGACTCGCTGGCAATGTCATTAGCCCTGTGGACGGTGGCAGATCCGCTCGGCCTGTTCTGGGTCATCCGCATTCGCACTTGGTCCTGCACACGCTGGCCTTTTGTGATCTGGCCGTAGTCGCTGCCCCCGTGTCCAAGATGGATCTCAGAGGGCAGCGCATAGCTGGATACAGAAGTATTGGGCTGGAGAGCAGACAAAAATACGCCTTCATGCACGGCACTCATGATGACTTATATCGTTTCTATAGCAGAATTTTTTTTTCAGAAACCTACAACCAAAGTCCAATTCTTAAAGAAAAAAAAAACGGAAATCTAATCCACAAAAAAGTAAAGCTCATAAGCAGGGTCCCGAACTCGTCACCTCCCTCGCACAATTCAAGTTTAAACAAAGAGGTTATATGTATGTCGTGTCAATGGTGACTCGAAGCTGTCCTCTTGCTGGGATCTGAGGACTTTTTCGTATGGTTTTCCAATAATTGCTGTACTTCGTCGATACCTTGATCTGACTGAACTACACACTCTGAAATTCATCGGAGCACTGCTCTGAAATGAGGTGGAGCTCTGGTGATGTCATTTCACCAGACCACCTTAAACAGGTGAGTCACCAGGGTAGACAAGGAAACCCCCCGCCCCACACCCTTCTATAGCGCTCTGTTGCACGGACCGGTTTCTTAAGGTGGACAGTTCAGGTTACTCCAGCCTCGAAGGTCTCACTCATGTTCTTCGATGACATTCACCCAGTGTCTCTTGTCCTCAGTGACTCACTGCATCGACTGGCTGCCTGCGATCCTGCAACATTCGCTGTACCTGTATGCGACTCCTCGGCACAATAGAGCACGATTCGTGATGCCACATACTGGAACGTATATACAAGTGTTATTCATTTCCAGCCACTCAGGACTGCTGTAGGGAAACAGACTGATAGAACCGACCGGGTTTTTTTTTTTTTTATTTTTTTTTTTTTAACCTCTGAATTCACAATGAACACCATTTGCATGATTTTTAAGAATTATAAGACGCTGTTCCTAAGCAAAACAACAAAATCACAAACTGAACGCCAAGACTGGTATTTAATCCCCGCCTTCCCAATCTGGTTTCTGACTGCCTCACAAAGGCTTGCGTCCAATCCGCTTGAGTCACAGGGCATGGAAAACACAGTGTGCTTTTGTGCTGGCCGATAACGCAGGTGTTCTGTTTAACAGGGCATTTTCACTGATTGTGACAAGCCCTAACCCATAAAGCACAAACAAGCAGCTTGGCAAATCACAGAAAAACATGGTGAAGGTTTGTAAAAACCACGGTTAAGCACTTTAAATGCCCAGCGTAAACACGGGGAAGAAAAATGACAGAAATGTTGCGCAAATTGACCATGGTAAAACTTTTAAAAGGGATAAGATAAAATCTATAACAAAGTCAAGCAGACAAGCGTTTCGACTGGAGCCTTCTTCAATGATCAGTGATCCAGTTCTGGGGATCACAAAGTCCCTGTTTCAAATGAACCATCGTCAGACAATGTGGGTTAACTACTTGTAACTTTGGCCTCTCCTCGCAGTCTTGCTGGGGATGATACCTGCAGATCCTGTGCAGTGCAAGTGCACACTGAATCTCTCTGCAGCTTAGTGAAACAGAAAGGCAAAGGATGGTTTTCTTTAGATTGCATTATGCTTTGTGCTTAAAGCTTTGATCCTTTTAATTGAAGCCCCTCTTCTTTTTTCTTTTTCTTTTAAATAATTATTCTGGACCAGCTTTTATACAGCACACTGCATGCGCTCCTGTGAAAATGTTGGGCGTTGCCAGGCTGGCAGGTAGCAGGGCTGGGTGTATCCTCAGACTGTGCCAAAGTAAAGCAATTAAAACAAACAGGCAGACCTTTCATTATCATTACCTTTAGATCTTACTAATCAGAACGAACAGTATAATGATATTCTCATCTCCCAGCGGCGTAAACAGACTCCCACAGACTCCCTGGCTGTTTTGTTTTTGATGTTTGCTTTATTTTCAACGCAGGTTTCAAATAAAGAACTTAGCAAAAACAATAATTTTGTTTTGCTAATGAGAGCTAAGGAAGAAAAAAATGTTGGCTTTTTTTTAGTCACATCGCAGCGAGAAAGAGACAGCAGTTAGCAAACCTAGGAATACAGTCATAAAGCTCAGTAAAAAAGTCAATGTGTGGCCTCGTCCTTTCTTTATTTATGGTGTATGCCTGTGTTGCCACTGTGTCGAAAAAGACTTGCAAACTCATTGTGTTTGTATAAATAAAAGATTAAACTTAATCCCTTTGCGCAGAGATCTTGGCTGTTCAGAGCTGGCAGTGCGCACATGCCCTTCTTAACAAAAGGGCTGAAGTAGCCTCACTGAAAGGGTGGCATCGTGGGATTATCTTCTGGAAATTTGGACATTGGACAATTCAAGGAGACTCGTTGAGAACTGAGAGTGAAGGTTTCAACCCACCTCAGATCACTATTGCAACAATGCAGGGTGCTTATCATGCAGCCTCTCATGAGCAGAACCCGTCTGAAGAAAGAATGATCACGACTTCCATAATGTGACGCCACACTTGTTTAACAGAGCAGCTCATCTGAAGTTGCTCTGAGCTTGAACTCCAGGCTAGTCTAGTGGGCACCGGTTTCAGTTCAGTTTAAGTGCAGTGGTTTTTGATAGGGGTGCACAGAGAAGGTCCAGGTGCTGTAACTGCCTTACAGGATGCATACAAACTCAGAGGAGAGATGAGAACATGCAGATCAGAGACACTCTCAATAATGAGCGCACTAAATCATATTCATAATATATTTAACCTGAACATGGAACAAACACAAAGTATGGAATAAATAATGCAACTCTTTAAGGCAGTGAACAGAGTTATCATTTGTATTTATACAGAGTGGTGCGTGCACATTAGCATCGCCCTTCTTTCACAACGAAACTTCTCCCAATCTGATTGTGTCGCTCGATCTCCAAAGCCATTGCAATACCAGATTCATTTTAATACGCCAACCATTCACTGTGTCGTAATGAGCTGAATTTTGAAATGAGTGGGGGCCCCAAAGATGAAATTATACCATACTGTAACCATCTCACAGTCATTACACCCACATGGTAGGCACTTTATTTAGGCAATACAGCAAAACCCCTTATCTGCAGGAGTGTAGTTGCGTTATCCTGAGTGTAACAAGCAAACAGAAATCCACATTCTTTTTATATAATACTATTATAATACTTTTTTCTTTTTTTTTTACAGTGATAAGGATTCCACGCAGTATATATTTAAAGATATTCCATGATTCTATTATTTGAAACACTTTATATATTAGCTTCCTCTTTTAAAACAAACTCAATAAACATAAAATGATAGCTAGGAACAATGAGCACGAGAGAGAGAGAGAGAGAGAGAGAGAGGAGAGAGAGAGAAAGTTACATATAAAATTTAGTATTACCATGAATGCAAGCTGATTTCAAAAGACTTGTGATTTGACGCTGTTCTCAAAACAAAAGGTCCAGCAGTGCGGTTAGTTATGCTTCCTTGGTTTGTCTGGTTTGATCAGCTTCGCAGCTGTGGGAACGAATTTAAACACTGGGATCCACACCCTTAAACAGCTTCAGTCATGAGCTGCACCTTCACTGCCATGGCAAAGTGATGTATAAGAAGGTGTTCCCATAGACCCTGGGGGTGGGGATGGCATTCACAGCTCTTATTATTTTGGGGAGTTACCCTCTGACAAAAGTTGACATTTTTCAAACTGTGTTATGTTTCTGAAAGGAGAATCCGCCTCTAATCATAGCCTCCTTGTCGTTTCTTTGCTTGGTCCTCCTCCTTCCCTGCCTGCACCTTGCAGCATGCCTTGTCCAGAGTGTCTGTCGTAGGCCGCAGGCTATAGCTGTCATAATCATACATCACAGTTCAGCTCAGGAGGG